>NW_018408468.1:77762-278310 GCF_002113885.1 Mizuhopecten yessoensis | reverse complement strand
TATAACTTATCAACTAGGGAAATAATACAAATGTACATAGAATTAGATTCAAAACCAGAAGTAACTAATTCTATAACTTATCAACTAGGGAAATAATACAAATGTACATAGAATTAGATTCAAAACCAGAAGTAACTAATTCTATAACTTATCAACTAGGGAAATAATACAAATGTACATAGAATTAGATTCAAAACCAGAAGTAACTAATTCTATAACTTATCAACTAGGGAAATAATACAAATGTACATAGAATTAGATTCAAAACCAGAAGTAACTAATTCTATAACTTATCAACTAGGGAAATAATACAAATGTACATAGAATTAGATTCAAAACCAGAAGTAACTAATTCTATAAAAAAATAATTATGGCGGTGATCCCCTTTCATAGCTGTACGCCTCTGTCAGCACATGTTCAGTACGTTACTCGTGTTTGGTCCCTTTTGACTTCGTTGATACACTAGCAGGACATGGCCACATATATACTGTTTTTCATGATTTCGATTCTAATCGTGATATCAAGGAAACAACTAGTGATTGCTTGCTGATATCGGACCTCCTCGCTTTCTTTCTTCATACACCGTATGTTTAAGAACAAACAGGACATGTGCTTCATCCTTTTTATTTTGGGTTCCATCGTCTAGATGGAATAAGTTTCAATGAGGTGCAGTAAACATCTTCTTTGTTTGGCTTTCCCCGCCGATTAATCTGATTTTCGAAATAGGTGGTACCTTACTTAGCAATTCTAGTGATTATTTTACACTACATTATTGTTGAGTCAATTGGTTGGCTGTCAGTCCCTGAGGCTTGACACAACCTTGTAGCTGGACTGTCAGTCCCTGAGGCTTGACACAGCCTTGTAGCTGGACTGTCAGTCCCTGAGGCTGGACACAACCTTGTAGCTGGACTGTCAGTCCCTGAGACTTTCAATTCCTGAAGCTGGATTGTCAGTCCCTGATGCTTGACACCACCTTGTAGCTTGGATGTATTCTGACACGGTTTAAGTAAAATTATTCATATGTTTTAGCCAACTGTTACAATCTTGGAACTATTTTCATACAGAGTTTGGACATATATACCATTTGCTGTATTTTTACATATGTTTTGGAACAGTTTTAACATGGATGTTTCATTCATTTTACCTTTATTACGAGTGATGAAGATTAAACATTAATGTACGATATTTCAATTTGGTGAAGTTAATATTTATTTGTTTGTTTAGTTTCTTCGTCAAGTAACTAATATTTAAATGTGCTTACTTACAATGCATTTCATTATTACTTTTTCTTTATACGTCACAAGGTAGTTAAATAAGGGATTTGACTGTCAGTCCCCAACGTTGACCAAAACATTGTTAATAGCATTTATTGTGGCACGTTTTACATGGAAATTGAATTATCTGTTGTAGCATAAAGTTGTAAAATAAAAAGTGTTTTAAAGACAAATTCCGATTTTTTGTGATTTTTACATATTCTGTGATTGGCTTTCGCCATCGTCATGCTACAAAATAACAAGATGCTTTCTTACCAAGTGTTTCTGGTCATTTCTTGACTTTAGACAGTTTACGGAGAGCGGATCCTTCCTCCTACCTGATGTTAACATTATATTTTGTCTTCGAGATAATATGTATAAATCTACCCTTTCTCATGCACATAGTCTGGCCAACTAACTTCACTGGATTTAACATGTTACGTAATAAAGGAAACTATATGCAAGGTGCAGGTTAGCTTATTCTTCCGGAGAGCCATAGTTTTGCCTCCGGATTCTTTTTTTCCGCACAGAATCACGATGTCTTTCGGTTTGGTTTGTAATCTCCTCTCTTTCTGTTAAACTTCAGGGGAGAAACTTCGTCCACAATATCATTCCTTTTGCCCCTAACGCGTAGGCACATTTTATAATCGATTTCGCTTTTCATCCTAGGTTTCTTTCGCGTTTCCGGTTCAACCAGAAGAAACGGTTAAACATAGAAAGTAAACGACATGCGTAGATCTGAACCGAGGCTGACTTTAGGAATATTCGTGTAGATGGAGGGGTCCAGACGTGCCTAACCGAAACTACACTATTTGCGTTATTTCTTTATAAAACAAGGCCAAGCCACATGTAAATTTTAATATACGTTACATAATTTAGTTGACGCGTGAAAGAAGGGCATGGTATTCTTAATACATGTACATTGTTATTTATTCTCCGAAACTGTGCACTTTTTAGCTCTGCCTGTAGTTCGGTCCAAGTGCGTTCGTTTGCCGTGGAATATTTCTGCGCCATCTGAGCCGTTTCAAACGGGATACCTGAATGTGATCCTAGTATGTTCCTCTTAGAACGTATGAGTCCGTGACGTCACTGTTTCTGCTATGGTTTGTGTTGTTATCACAGTAAATGGAACTATGTGCAATTTTCGCAGCATATAGACATGGCCAGTGTGGACAGGCTTTGCAAGGGACACTATCCCCGGATGGAAGTAAACTGACTGAGACTTTGATGAATTAATTGAAACACCTTCAACAGTGTGAATGATAAAAGACATACATGTAGCACAACGAAAATTGTACAGAAATAACAACTTTATTGCAACGTTAACAGTTAAATATATTACTTCGTTATATATAATACTTAACAATCAACAAGTTAACAGCACATCCGGTTCCTGAGTAGTAAAGACACAAAGGGTGTGTACACCCAGCCCACGATCAGTTTTCGACTTTTGGTTACGTGTAAACTTTAAACTGCTTTCCCGATGAGGTTCATACATTGTAGTTCCTATTACTACTCAATTCGGTTCATAGTCTTATAAACCGAAACGAAGTTTACTCGGTTCATATACATGAGTGGCATTATAGCATTATACATAAACCGTCATTTATTCTCTTAATTTACACAAACATTCTTTATGTACATAATCACAGCATCGGTATGAAAAACAAATGGTTACACAACTTAGAAAGTGTCTTTAGTTTTTCGCTAGTGTAGAAATTAGCCATCACATACAAAATACAACAGCGCATAATGAGAAGGAAATTGATCAATCATCGACTCTATAAAACCGAATTCTTACATAGAGAAAGGAGGTAAGTACTGAACCTGTACAACACCAATCGGGAACCGTCGATATTTTCTCGTTTACGGAAAGTGCCGACGGTTCCCGATTGGTACAACACACGCAGCCATTACCGCAACGGTTACCTGGTTATCTCCCTTCATACACTACACCGCTGAGCGTTCATCGTACACATACACTTACGTTATATCAGTCTCGTATATAATCATCGTCCTATCCCAATACTGACATTCGAGCAATAATATCACAGCGATGCCGAATACACTTCTGCATGCTAAGTTACAAAATTGACACGCTTCTATTTACATGACTGACACCGTGACACTATGAGCCGGGGAATATAACGTGGAGATAAATCAATACGACACATATCAAATATGAAAGACATGTGGCATATTTTCGCTTACTTGTTAGGTTTACCCCCAAAACAAAGAGATACAAATGCATCTACAGGTATTCCTGTGAAGACAAACAAATATTCACCTAATGATGCTGCCGAAATATATAAGTGATAAATAAAGTATATACCAAGTTAACTTTCTCATTTAATTTATGGTCTTTAAGTCATTCACAGCAATCATCCAGTATGATGTATATCAAATTGTTTATAATGAATTATTTCTGATTTTTTTTTACTTGAATACAGCGAAACGCTCATAATAAATAATATGAAATTAAATGGCTTTTTAATTTAACCTCCTTTCTGAGTTAAAAATCGGTCTGCGAACATACCATGCATATTGATTCAGTTTCGTCCAAGGTAGACGTGTTAGCATTTAATTATTTAAAAACAAACTCCTGCATGTTAACTGTATATATAAACTTGATATAAAAATGCAAACAACTGGGATTTAACAGACCCGATTATCTAGTAACCCCTGTAGTCCAGCAGGACAATGTGAGACGGACTGGTTAATGAAATTTCACCCTGACAAATGCAATATACTCAACATTACACCGAAAGGCAACAAAATACAACATGACTACAAACTTCACAACCACACTTTACACCAATTAGAATCCAGCAAATACTTAGACTTAACATTACAACAATAGCCTACGATGGGACAAACATATTAACAACATCACAGCTAATGCCAATAGGTCCCCAGGTCTTCTAAAACGCAACTTAAATTAAACTCACCACATATAAAAGAACAGGCATACAAAGCACGAGTCAGACCAAAACTCGAATACTGCTCTTCCATTTGGGATCCACACAACACACACCAAACAAATAGAAAAAAACACAACGAAGAGCAGCACGCTACGTAAACAACAGATACCACAACACTAGCTCCGTAACAGATATGATCCACAACTACAATGGCCAACACTACAAACACGGCGCTTTCACACAAGAATGATCCTTTTTTTTTTTACAACATTGTACACCAAATCGTAGCTATAAACCCAACATATATACTCACACCCGTAGACCTCAAACCAGAGATGCAAACCCTCACGCATACACACACATATCTGCTACACATATTCATTCTTCTTCTTTAGGGACCACATATTCATTCTCTCCACACACAATTACACAATGGAATCTCCTTCCAATAGCAGCAGTACAATGCACAAAACTAGAGGACTTATCAAGGCACACATACCCTATGCAGCCCTTGAAGCCCTTACCACACGCTAAAACATACGCAGCTTTTATCTTTTTATCCATACCTTGCACTAACACAACCCCCCCCCCCCCAAAAACTAATCACTGTAAATAACCCCTTTTTCACGCCTCTGTGATAGGACCTCGAGGGCATAATCGTCATTATTGATGGAGGCCCTACACCTAAAGGAGAAGAAGAAGATCTCCAAGGGTTTAGAGCGTAAAAAACATGGGAAAACAGGAACAGCGCATGGAACCCTGGGAGAGATCAGTGGCACGCCTGTATCAAAGGTCAAAGGTTATTGACTCCTATGGTCTGTAGACTCTGTAAGGAATGCTTTCTTTTCTGCATTGGTGTCGTATAAAACAACAATGTCCTCCACTTTCTCGGACGTCAGTGTTGGCTTCTGATCTTGACAAACTCTGGCCTTCGAATCCTGTTGCGTGAACAACGCCATTAACAGCCCAGAGAAGAATGAAAGAAAATGCATCATTCCTGAAATAAAAGTTAACATCATATTAAACATACTAAACAATTAAGTGTACATATAAAGCAATGTATACCACAAGACGACGCAGCTTTATATTTGGAAGCAATACACAGAATATTATGGTATTCGAATCCCTGCAAAATATGAGTTATAAATTAAACATGAATCATAATCTTTCACAGGGTACAACAATCTAGGTAGCGCTACATACGATGTTGGTGTACGTTGTATGTAGGAATTACAGCTTTGTACACAAAAACCCAGGTATATATTGATATTGTTTAAAGTTAACAGCTCGCGGTAAACTGATCGGAATAAACATTTATTTTCCTGTTCACCTTTATCATGCGTGATCAGTGAATTGCAAAGCAACCACGTCACTTCAAAGCACCGCCTAGCAATACAACGACACATGCCAATTCACTGTGAAAATACACTGTATAAGCTTCCTGTGAAAATACACTGTATAAGCTTCCTGTGAAAATACACTGTATAAGCTTCCAGTGAAAATACACTGTATAAGCTTCCTGTGATTTCACAGTTGCTACTTACTGGGTTTGAAAGCAACAAATATGATGAAATGTGAAGTTATCATAATCAGGTGTCCATCTGCAGTTATAAATGCTGTCAATATGTTTTTATTACAAAGACACACCCATAAGTTACATAACTGCGTCGTTTACATGTTGTAAAGTTAACTCTTTCGAGTGAGTCGATCGAACAAACATCTTCACTAGAGCATGGTAGATTTTATGCATTTTAGTTAAACGCGTGACTTTAAAAAAATGATTACGAAAGCGAATTTATCAGGAACCTAAGACTATAACTATAACTAGTTCAGGGTTGTAAGGTACATAGCACTAGTAAACTATAGATAGACTCATCCTTTCTCAGGTAATTATAGAGTAAAAAACAACTTTGGTCATTGGTATATTTGATCAACGAGCTAGAACATGTACGATGTGTCTATAAAGGGAACTTGTCAGCAACAAGTTTTGTTCACAAGTCTGAGTGAAAAGTTCATTTCGTATGTATATACCTCATTAAACACGAAAGTCGCAACAAATTGTTTATTTAATTCTGAAAATTGTTAATATTTCTCTTTACCAGAAAAGCCACGGGCGAGCAGCTCATTTAATTTTGAAATTAAAAAAAGATTTCATACCGCAGAAACCTCAGGCTGGTAAGTAGAAGTTTTAATTTTCTTTCTTGTTCATGATAATATTTTGCGTTCAATTTATAGAGCCTCTCGCTAAACTATAAACTTGTAATAGAAGAGAAAAGTAGATGCTATCTATTTATGACAAATGAACATTTTTGGCAGCTGATAATAGGGCATAAAATACTTCCATATTTAATTAAAAAACAAATTGGTACACTGACGTAAGTTGAATAGAATAGACTTCACCTTTACCTCAACACTCTTATATAGCTATCACACGATTTAATTAACCCACTCCTAACTGCTTTTCATGTAAATATGTTAAACGTGTCATTTGGTATGGAGCTCGTATAGAAAAAGTAAAGCATGTCAAAGTAAAATACAGGTAGCATATACATGTATCCTTATGTTGAAACTTCTGATTTATTGATCTAGAGCATTGTTATTCTGTTACGTTTCCCCGGTAACCATCTGTTTACTGAGTTAAACTGTTGGCATGGAGACAACTGGTCGCCATCCCTTCGCAATCACAACACATGTTCTAGCCGCCAGTACATGAAAGCACCTGTTGGACAGGTAATGGAGATAAAAACTGATATGAATGGTCTATATTAGGAAAGTGTGATCAATTCGACGTTACGATAATAAGGCCAGTCGATATTGCTCAATTACTCAAAGGCTAATCACAAGGTTGTTTTCACATTCTAGTGCACTCAGGGACGTTTCATCAGGGACATACACAGTAAATAAATCTCGTCAGCCATGTTAATTAAAAATGCAGTCTAATTTTCTACCACGCCTCAGTATCTGTCGTCATCTTTATGAGTAAAACAGGCTGCGTTGTACACGGATTATATGATTACAGGATTTTCTAATTTCTATAAGTATTGTCATAATTTAGCGACTAAGGTCAGATTCGTAAGCGGTGGAGGTATACATTATTACCGCCAACGAAATAAAGCCAATCTACGAAACAAAATAACAAAAAAACACAACGAAAACCTGCTAGAGCGAACTTATAGCCTTGTCGATGTATAGTAAACCTTCGTTATACCAGTACTGTCATGATTTGTCAAGCGTTGCTATTTGTGTTATAAAGAAGTTTGTGAAACGAGATCCGTTAAATGAATTAAATTAATAGAATTTCAAAATTGCCATGGTCCCCACGCAATTTAGGCACATATACATGCATTAATGACTTTTAAGGGGGTAGGCTCACATGTGCTTCAGCCCTTATGTACGAGGGCCATTCAATACATTATGTTACCACTCAGCTCCCATACGAAGTGGTTATAGTGCTGTAAAACATTAAAAGAACAATGCACGTGCAAAATTTCGACATCATCCGACAATAATTAAACAAGTTATGCATTGTTGAATGGTATGCACTCGTGACTAGTGGCTACTTTTCAATGCTAAAATGAGGGAAGTGAAAAATCTGAAATACGCACTTTGTCAAAGCACGGCGTGCTTTACAGATACCGTCAAAACACGCATACAGGCTTGTGGAACATAAAAGCACAAACGGCACCTCTGCCGTCACATTGATTACCGGTTTCAGGCAGGCTTGGTTTGGTTTGATTTTGTTTAACGTCCTATTAACATCTAAGGGCATTTAAGAAGGTGCCGCTATGTGTGTTGTGTAAGCTTGCAAGTGTATGTGTGCTGGAGACAGGGTATGTAGGTGTGCTTGCATCCTTGTAATAGCGCGGATCTGATGCCAACATTATAGTGCTATCTCACTGAAACACCATGCCGAAGGCACCCAGCACAGCATTCCACCCGGTCGCATTATACAGACAACGGATGAAACAGTTGTTGTAATTTCTATCTATACTGAACGTTTAGCAGGGAATAACAACTACCATTTAAATGACGTTGGTATGTCCTGACCTGGGGACATAACACATTGCCTTTCTTATCTGTGCGAACGCTTAACATTAAAGCCAGCAGAAGTGAGGTATTGTCAAGCAAGGTGCTAGGAAGTAAAAGGTAGATAGAAGAAGAAAGAACGACAAAGATTCCAAATGTTGCAGTGGGTGGAGCATAATTATTTTGGTCGCCTTTGTGTCTCCGAGTAGAGGGCACAAAAGCAAATCCTCAATTCTGCAGGGGTTCCCACACAAGTTGTCTTTTACAATGCATGCAGTGGGTGACCGCAGGTGTATTCTTTTCTCGATCCCCGACATGAAGGGATGTTTCAGGTGGGTAAACAAATTCAAGAACGGTAAAGTTGATATTAAAAAGTCCACACACGGCCAAGCAGGCCAGTTATTGCAGCATCAAAGATTGCTATGGTTAGGTTTAGTATTATTGTTTAACGTCCTATCAACAGTTATGGTAATTTAAGGACGGCCTCCCCTGTTTGCAAGATACATGCGTGTAGTGTATGCATGTGTGGTTTGGGAGGCTAGTTATGTTTGTGTTTGTCGCCTTGTGATAGCTCGGAACTGATGCCGACTTTATAGTACTACCTCACTGAAACATACTGCCGAAGACACCCAGCAGGACACCCCATGCCGTCACATTATACTGACAACGGGGGAACCAGTCGTCCCACTCTTAAATTGCTGAGTGTTAAGCAGGAGTAGAAACTCCCATTTTTACAGACTCTGGTATGGCCTTCCTCACAGGGGCAAACGCTCAACTAAAGACCAAAGTGAGGCAGCAGGTATAATTCGTACGCCCTACCTTCAGGAACATGCAGCGTCAAAGAAGATCATCACTGCTGTGAAAGCAATAATTAAGAAGAAAGGTCATCAAACTGTTTCAGAAATAGCTCATATGGTTTGCATTTCAGAAGGCAGTACACGTCGAATTTTGACCAAGTGCTTGAAATTAACGAGGCTTTGTATTCGATGGATCCCCATTTTGCTGATATCTGAACAAAGGCCAAACGTTTAAAATGTGTTAAAATATATTGAAAAAGTACGGTTATAACGACTCAAGCAAGCTATGTGACTGACTTACAGGGGGCGAGGCCCAGATCTTTTACTTTGAAGCCCTGAGGCGCGGTAATAATAATATAAGCAATGGTTGTCGAGAAATCAAGAAAGGCCGGTGATTGCAAGATGTATAAAAGGCGCGAAGAAATGTATGCATGCCACTTTATCAATTTTGTGGGTCTTTGGATCAGATACTGTGCAAGGAAGAGAAAACCATCACAGCTAAGTGTTATAGAGACAAAGTAATGTGTACAAAGATTCTACATAAAGAACCGTCAACGTAACATGCTGAATAGCATCTATTCACCATATAAATATAGGTCCCTGAAACTTCTTCCTGTTTTGGGGGAATTGTATAGCGAAAGTGTGTTTCTGCTAAAGCTAGACACTTCGAAGGATTGTAATAGATCGTTGATGTGATTCCTGACACAGGCGACATAATGTATTGAATTGCACTCACTAATTTACATTGTACACACATACAGTTCTATTTTAATGCTTCGTGTAGCAACATTTTTTTTTTGATATTTGGGGATATATGTGTATTTATGTATTCTAATTTCTTACCTGCGTACCCAAATACGTAACTAAATTTGTCCATTCCATTCATCATGTAACCTGAAAATAGAAAGGAAATAATCGGTCTGAATGCATTCACATTTGTCAAGTTGTGGTGATTGTTATGATTGATATTCCGAACAAGTATAATTGCATTAGTGCCAGTTCAGAACTGTACAGCATTATTCGAATACCTGCTATAATCCCATGTTTATTTCCTGTATATTGTATTTATATACATTTCGGTGCATCAATTACAGTATTATACCTGGAACCCCCTACGAGTTCAGTTTCCGTGGATGCTTTATCAAGTACCATCAACTTACTGAAAACAATAAGTCTACATTTAGAACAATCATATACAGACATTGCGGTTTTCATGATACATCGCCGATAATTAAGCCAATTAGAAGTCATCATTAACAAATTACAGTGCTATTGTTGTTCACATTGCCACATTGGCCGTCAACAATTTAACACAATAATATTTGTGCAATTGTACCAATCAGTAGTTACACTGTATGTGACATTTGGATAGAGTTTGTTAATTCGACCAACCAGAAATCGTGTTGTATATAACAACGCGGGTAAAAGGGCGTAATATATATATATATTATGCACATTGTAGTATCTTACGGAAGCCGGTACGGGTAACCGAGAAAACAATTGCTATGTCGTGATATCGACTGACTGTTTCGTACTAAAGAAATAGCTATGTCGTTATTACAATATGCAAAAATGTAGCAAGTCGTTATTACAAGAACATAATAATAAGTTGGTATTACGACATAACATTGATTTTCTCTATGGCCCGTACCGGCTTCCGTAGTATCCACACTCAACGTCAATAATTGACCAATCAGTGACCATGTAACATAAAAATGTAGTATTCCTCGCTGACAATTACACCAATCAGGGTAATGAAACATTACAAAACAGTATTCCACACTCACCACATATAATTGGACCCGACAGGAAGCCAAGTCCAGCAGCAGCCATCTCAATAGAAAACCCACTGGCCAGGTTTTGAATCCCTACTAGTTCCACGGTGATCGGACCGAGTAGTGTCCATGATCCTCCCGTATAGAGGCCAAATAGGGAGGAGAAGCAGGCCTTGCTCCAGTAGCTCGTGCAATAAAATGGTGAGGTCAAGGTCAGCACACCAATCACTCCGTACGATCCAAAGTACAATAACTGCCGGTCTACACCACCGTCAACGGCGGCAATTCCAACCAGAACACGTGATATTATGCTTCCTATCCCAATCAATGACGTCAGAAAGGCAGCTTCCACCATACTTGATCCGGTTGAATGATAAAAATCCGTCACATACAAAGTGACAATAGATAAAGATTTACACCATAAGAATATGCTCACACAGAAAATAAGAAACGACATTTTACCCAATATCCTTGCATCATCAAACAATCGTTTACACAGGGAAGGTTTACTTATTTCCCTCCGTCTCTGTGCCTCGGAGTATAACGCCCGTTCTGTCCGGCCCGGGGCGATAATGGTACCGAACACACACGTCTGAAAGCCAACAGCTGATAAAATTAGGAATGTACCCTTTAGGCCATACCCGTCCACAAGGATCTGAGTGAGGGACGGAAAGACTACCATACCCACAGCAAATCCTGCCACCACTACTCCTGTAGCTAAACTTCTCTGCTTTCCGAAGTAAAAACCAACCACTACGAAAGAGCCAGTGTAAACGAACGCCTGACCGGTACCTGTAGAAGAAAAGAAATTCGATTGTCTGAATGGATTGGTTAAAACAGTTTGTATTCCCATCTTCGTCTATGTCTGATGTAGCCGAATGTGTAACGCAATTAACTCGTGACAAGACAAAGTGAACGTGCAGGTTCGAATCCACGTTCAGGTTTTGTTTTGTTTTTGTTTGTTTTATATTTAGACATGTGATATTTTTCCTTAATTAATTAATAGAATATTTTTCAAATCAAAAGTACATTTAATTTATATTTTAATTACATACCTAATGATTTATCTTCTATGGAATCATGCCAACAAATCACTGTACACGTGTACAGTACAGCAACGCTTTGTCGATAAGACATCATCTTAAAAGTTATTTATGAATTATTTTTACCTCGAATTGGCACTAGTAATCTTATCTATTATTTGAACACAAACAACTGATGCTGAAATACAAAACAAAACAAAACAAACAATATGAAGTGTTATTATCACAAATATATTACCAAAAATTCGGGAAACTAATCGTTGAGGATAGTTTCATTTGTTTGAAATGCAGGAAGACTGCAGAACAAAGTAAGAATCGCAATACACGCTGGATGCATGCTATTCGAAAATATATATATCATCTTGCCATTCATATGTACAGAAAAAACAATATCAAGATGTGTTTTTTGTAAGAAAGCAGGTAACGGCATGACGCAGGAAGTAGTAATGATAATTGAATCCTACGATTGTTACATACAGCATATTATTTGTTTTAAATTCATAGAAATAACGCGAAATAAGCATTTTGTTGAGTCTTTATCGTGAAACGCATGCATCAATAGCCATGGCCTTGAAATGCAGAAACTTTTAGATTCATTATATTTATTTAACCTAGAATGGAAGTTAAAACTCAGTATCTCCAAAACCAAGATTGTTATCTTTCGATAAAATGGACCTACAACAACCAGGAGGTCGATATCGTAAATGAATTCAATTATTTGGGAATGTTGATGAATTTTAACGGAAAGTTCAATGTTACCCAGAAACATATTGCTAACCAGGAAAGAAAAGCTTTATTTGCAATTAATAGCAAATCAAAGAAAAATAATTTTAATATTGGTACAAAATGTTTAGTGTTTGATACATGTGTCAACAGCATACTCGAGTATGGAAGCGAGATATGGGGCTTTCATAAAGCACCAGAGATAGAAAAGTTCCATTCTGGGTTTTGTAAACGATTGCTTGGTGTCAACAAAAGTACAGGTACTGATTTTGTATATTACGAGCTTGGTAGACAGTCACGTTACATAAATAGAAAGTTAAAAGTTATAAAATACTGGTTAAAATTAAAAGAACCTAAAAATTGTATATTGGCCACATGTTAAGAAGAGCGATTAATAATGAATGATGATTGGATAAACAATATTAAACAAGAACTAGATAAACTTGGTTTATCTTACTTTTGGACTAGTGATACGATAAATGGTGATATGTACAAAGTAGTAGAACGATTTAAAGATTGTTACACCCAGGAAATGAGAGCAAGAATTATAAATGCTCCCAGAGCTGACCTATACAAACATCTAATTGATCATTTTTGCATGCAATATTATTTACTGAAACCTCTTGATAATTTATATAAAAAATCTATAACCAGTATTAGATTGTCATCACACCAGTTAAAAGTCTATAGCCAGTATTAGATTGTCATCACACCAGTTAAAAATCTATAGCCAGTTTTAGATTGTCATCACACCAGTTAAAAGTCTATTGCCAGTTTTAGATTGTCATCACACCAGTTAAAAGTCTATAGCCAGTATTAGATTGTCATCACACCAGTTAAAAGTCTATAGCCAGTTTTAGATTGTCATCACACCAGTTAAAAATCTATAGCCAGTAAAAAGTCTATAGCCAGTTTTAGATTGTCATCACACCAGTTAAAAGTCTATTGCCAGTATTAGATTGTCATCACACCAGTTAAACATCTATAGCCAGTTTTAGATTGTCATCACACCAGTTAAAAGTCTATAGCCAGTATTAGATTGTCATCACACCAGTTAAACATCTATAGCCAGTTTTAGATTGTCATCACACCAGTTAAAAATCTATAGCCAGTAAAAAGTCTATAGCCAGTATTAGATTGTCATCACACCAGTTAAAAGTCTATAGCCAGTATTAGATTGTCATCACACCAGTTAAAAATCTATAGCCAGTTTTAGATTGTCATCACACCAGTTAAAAATCTATAGCCAGTAAAAAGTCTATAGCCAGTATTAGATTGTCATCACACCAGTTAAAAGTCTATAGCCAGTATTAGATTGTCATCACACCAGTTAAAAACCGAAAACGGCCGCTATCATTAACGCTTGTGCAACTGTTAAGTATAAATAATGTTAAGGAACTAAATAATCGTGGAAAATATATTCATTTTGCCGTTGAGAAAAGAAAAACACACTTTGGCTAAAAGTGAATATTATCGTTATATACCTCACATATGTATTTCAGGTATATTTCGAATTCAAAGAAAAGCATGTCATCGCTGAAAACGAATTATTACTTTTACTTCTGTCTGTCTGTATAATAGTAGTATGATTGCTGATGTTGTACAACATATATTTATTATTAAACTTAAGCAATAAGTGGTACATAAGTGGTAGATTGACTCAGCACTAATGTAATCCCATTCAAGGTAACATTGGCGCATCTCTGTCAGTATGTGTTTGTTAAGTTAAATTTAACTTAAATTAATTTTTCTTGTACTGCTATGTCTGTGATGTATCTTATACATACATGTTAATGTTACCCTCTGTGTTCGGTATGCTTGTCATGCGAGATCACTCTCCAAATACGTATGCAATAGGTATATGTTTTGTAATCATGTATACCTTAGCATTCTGCCGTTAAGAAAAGAAAAACATACTTTGGATAAAAGCGAATGTTATCGTTAAACACCTTTCATCTGTATTTCATGTATTATTTCGAATGCAAAGAAAAGCATGCCTTCACTGTAATTATTACTTATACTTCTTTCTGTGTGTGTGTGTGTGTGTGTGTGTGTGTGTGTGTGTGTCTGTCTGTCTGTATAAGACAAGTATTAATTATGTGTTTGTGTATCTTATATATCTATGTTACTTTCTGTGTTCTGTATGCATGAGAGATCACTCTCCAAATATGCATGTAATATTATGTATAATATTTATGTATACGTAAGGCCCCGGAATAAACTTGAATTGTATTGAATTGATTTCGGCTGATTACATTAATCTATTCTTAGACACAGGATTCCGATATAGCTACCTGTATAAAAAATACCTGAGGACGTGTCATAACAGTATTCGGTGGCACGCGCGCACTAGCGGTCTCACTTTTGGGGAAATAGGTATAGGAACCCGTCATAGGTCTTTGTCAAAAAATAATAATTCATTGATCTGGATCACATAGTGTCCTTCTTTCAATGTTTAAGAAACTCTGTACGTATCTTTTACCTATGACCACTACACCTGTATAGATTTTCATTTCTTCTTTAAAATTCAACGACATGATATAAAACTTCAATGAAGAGATAAGAAGATAAGTATCGTGCCGGAGAAAAAGGGGTAACCGACCTCATGGTTCGGAGACTGGCACTGTGGATCATAGCTATATATATATATATAGGATGTTACGAAATAACGCGGGAAAAGGGAGGGAGCGCATGGCGGATGAGTTGGCCTGGGGTGGGTACTGACACCACGGGGTACCTGTTACCGGGATGGACCGCCTGGTGGGTGAGTTGCCCTGGGGTGGGTACTGACACCACGGGGGTACCTAATACCGGGAGGGACCGCCTGGTGGGTGAGTTGCCCTGGGGTGGGTACTGACACCACGGGGTACCTGTTACCGGGAGGGACCGCCTGGTGGGTGAGTTGGCCTAGGGTGGGAGCTGACACCTTGGGGTACCTGGTAACGGGAGGGTTCCACCTGGTGGGCGATTTGCCCTGGGATGGTGGCTGACACCATGGTGTACCTGGTACCGGGATGGACCGCCTGGCGGGTGAGTTGCCCTGGGGTGGTAAGTGACACCTTGGGGTACCTGGTAACGGGAGGGACGGCCTGGCGGGTGAGTTGCTCTGTGGTTGGGGCTGACACCACGGGTTACATGGTACCGGGTGGTATGGATAAATTGGGATGATGGGCGAGTTGCTCCATCACCATAGCACTACTCCTTATTTCTCTCAACAAGGCGATACATGTATATTATAGATACTTAAATGTTCGAATGGTCGAAGCAGTTGGCACACTGCTGGTTTGATGTAGAATAGCGCTTCTGTGTATGTGTACCTTTCTTATCCATGTAACACCGCTCTGGTATGTCCGTAAACCAAGTGGTGCAAAACGTACCCGCTATTATTCCGTAAGTGATATACAGGACGTATATGTTGCTGGCCAAGCTGGACACTCCAAATCCTATTAGGTTAAGTACAGCTCCACAGATGATGCACGCACGACAGCTTACTGTATTGATTACCACTCCGGCCAAAGGAGCTGGAAAATAAATGACGTCATCAAAATGGTGAAGGTGAATAGGAAGAAGTCGGGACGTCAATGATAACAGATGAAGATGTTTGAGTGATAGAGATACTTATTAAAGGGGTAAAACTGGATCGTTTATATGGAGGGAAGGGGCAACAGCTACTGAAATATGACGTGAAGAGTGGGTGATGACATGTGTACGCATCCAATACGAACATCACAACGGACCTGGCGAAAGTTGAAGGGACGGGAGGCGACGCATGTAACGGAGATAGACAAAAGGATGACAATAGTAATTATACACAAGGTCTACTACAAAAAATAGGGCAGTCGTGGATGTGTCGTACAGAATTCGGATGTTTTGCGGCGAGAAATGCGGTCAAAGACTGTTGTCATAAAGTTTTGGACATGTTAAAATTTTACTTCAACGATGTTGGTTTTTCTCGGCGTCAGGCCCATTCCGTAGACCCGTAGTTCTATACCTTACGATGTTCTACGGCTATAATGTAACCATATACCGACACATTTCTCATGTTTTAATTAAGGTCTGGGGCCCTACGAATCGTAAAAGTTTCCAACGATAGTTCTAAAATTGCCCGATGTTAAAACCCACAGCAGTTCTGTGAAGGTTCCATCAACGTTTAATATGTACTTCCTGTCTGCTACTGCCATAGCTTGGGTCCACGATATTAATGGTATATCAATCGTACGAGTTGGCCGGTTGGCGCAGTGGACAACGAACTCGACTTTCAGGCGGCCGGGGTTCGATTCCCCGATCGGACTTGAAAAGATATCGGGTCACCTGCCTTACCATGGGGTTTTTCTCTTGGTACTCCAATTTCCTCCCACATTAAGACCTCCATCCGCGCGCTTATATCCAGGCTAACAAGAGACATACTATCAGTGTCGCACGCCAACCAAATCTCCGAGGATTGTTGTACGACGGCCTTTTCTGTCTTGCAACAATCGACAGTCGTACATATAAACTCATTTTATGTGTGAACGCTACTGCTCAGCTTTCAAATCAAAATATAATTAAGGCTCTTCTGTAAAAGCTGCAATAAAGTCGTAGTTAGAATGCTAT
Organism: Mizuhopecten yessoensis; assembly: GCF_002113885.1. Taxonomy (NCBI): domain Eukaryota; kingdom Metazoa; phylum Mollusca; class Bivalvia; order Pectinida; family Pectinidae; genus Mizuhopecten; species Mizuhopecten yessoensis. The sequence continues at coordinate 261,179 of NW_018408468.1, read as the reverse complement.
GGAGGCGTAAATAAGGGATACAATGGATGTTGAATAATGGATGTGCTTTTGTTTTGTATGACTTTAACATTTTTTTTTTGTAAACGCGCTAATACCAGGTATTATAAAGCATTGTAAGGTCCATAAACCTTTTACGAAACCGTTCACCTAGTACAATGTATGCACAGCGCTGACTGCTAGGCGCCTTTCTGTACAGAACTTTAACAGCAATACAAATACATGTAGAAGTGCATCAGATGGTGCACAGCAGGTACAGTATAATATACAAACTCCGCGTAGGTGAACATCCATGTAAACAGGTTTTGTTTATTAATTCATCTCCGCGACTAGATATAATGGAACATTTTTATAACATGATCCAACAACACCGATTAAATATGAACGTTGTAGCTTTCGGTCCATAAAATTACCCCCTTCTCATGTTTTACATATATGTACAGTCAGCCATTGTTATGCGGAATTGAATTGGGCATGCATTGCGTAGGCTGCCTTTGTGATGTCGAAGTGGAAAGGACATTGTGACAGAGTGGCTTTGTTATGTCGAAGAGGATGGGATATTGTGTTACTGAGTGGCTTTGTTATGTCGAAGAGGATGGGATATTGTGACAGAGTGCTTTTGTTATCTCGAAAAGGACGATGCATTGTGTATAATCACTGTGTTATATCCTAAGCGACGGGATATTTGACAACATAATTTTGTAATGTCGAAGTGGATGGGGCATTGTACAGAATTGCTTTCTTATGTCTAAGTGGATAGGATATTGTACATAATGACTCTGGTATATCGAAGAAGATAGAACATTGTACAGAATGACTCTGGTATATCGACGAAGATAGGACATTGTACAGAATGACTCTGGTATATCGAAGAAGATAGGACATTGTACATATTGATTTTGTTATGTCGAAGTTCAATAGGATATTGCACTGAATGACTGTATAACATGTATATTGATGCGGGTGAGACATTGTTCACAATAACATGTATATGTCGAAGTGGCGAAGAAAATGGGATACTATATAGAATAACTTTGTTATTTCGAAATGGTTGGGACATTGTGTAGACCAACTTTTGTATAATGGTGATATTATACAAAACAACTGTGTTTCATGTATATTGAAGTAGATGGGATGATTTGGACGGACATTGATCAGAACGATTTTTTTATGTCGAGGTGAATTGGGACACTGTGCAGACCAACCTTGTTATTTCTAAATGGTTGGGACATTGTGCGAACCGACCTTGTAAGGTCCAAGGGCTTGGGACATTGTACAGACTACAAAACGATCGAAGTTAACACATTTCGCTGTTCTCTGTTTACATATGCTTACATAGAAGGTACTACAACAATGATAGTCCATATGAGCGTTATTTATTATGAGAATGATATCAAATGCTAAAATAAAAATCATTAGTCGCTGCCTTTGTCATTGCGTATAGAACGTCGCTGTCTTACACGTAACCCCTACACCGTAACTGACGTACACGTAACCCATAGTTCGTAAATGCCCGGCCTTAACCGTTACTGTCCTACAGGTAACCCATAGTTCGTAAATGCCCGGCCTTAACCGTTACTGTCCTACACGTATCCATAGTTCGTAAATGCCCGGCCTTAACCGTTACTGTCCTATATGTAACCCATAGTTCGTAAATGTCCGGCCTTAACCGTTACTGCCCTACACGTAACCCCTAGTTCGTAAATGCCCGGCCTAAACCGTTTCTGTCCTACATTTACCCCCTGATCGTAACTGGCCTACATTTACCCCCAGACCGTAACTGGCCTACATTTACCTCCTAGACCGTAACTGACCTACACTTTCCCTATAGATCGTAAATACCCTACAATTACCTCCTATACCTTAAGTGTCCTTCACTTACCCCCTAGACCGTAATTGTCGCACACTACCCCCTAGACCGGAACTGACCTACACTTATATATAATTACCCTCTTGATCGTAAATTTCCTACAATTTGCACCCAGATCGTTAATTTCCTACAATTTACCCCCAAACCGTTACTGTCCTACACGTGACCCCTTGACCATAAACGTCATACACTTACCCGATAGACCGAAAATACCCTACATTTACTCCCTATACCGTAACTGTCCTACATTCACTCCCTATATCGTAAATGTCCTTCATTTTCCGCCTCGACCGCAACTGGCCTACACTTACCCCATATATCTTAAATGCTCTACAATTACCTCCTCGACCTTAATTGTCCTTCACCTACCCCCTATACCGTGCTTACCTACACTTACCTCATATATACCGTTACTACCCTACACCTACTCCTTAGACCGTAACTGACCTACACCTAACCCCTTCACGTTTATTGGCATACCTTTACCCTCTAGACCGTAACTGTCCTACACTTACCCCCTAGACAGAAGCAGGCGTTGAAAAGTGCTCCGGTCCAGGTAGTGACGGGAATGGATTCCTGAAAGAGATCCAGCAGAGCGATGTGAATTATCCCTGTTGCCGACATCAGACTCGAGCCAAAGAACATGGTAAGGAAGGCCGACACCAGCACAACATGGCGTTCGGGGATACATCGCCCGTCCTCACGCCACCCCGCCATTAGGACAGCTGTCTGGTCTGGCCTGTAGGTTTAAAAAAAAGCTGTTGTAGCGGATCACATGCCTCGCAGGACGTTCCCCGACCTTCAGCAATCATCTAGTTCACAGCCACAGAGGCAGCATAGCATATAGCGTCTTCACGGTCTGGTTAGCTTAACGCGATATGTAGATTTCTCAGAAGTTCTACTAAACATAATTTCGAACTTTGAATATAAAATGCTGTATTGTGTTGATATTCTAAAACTGTATTTATATATAATAAAAGACATCATTCATTTTCTTCAATACGATCGTTAATTATGCTTAGCACAAAACCTTACCGTCAAGACGTTAACTTATTACGTATCAAAGGTAACCCACGTGTTTCGAGCGTGTACTCATTTAATGTGTATGTACACGTCTGTACATACATATATATATATATTATATGTTTGCTAGACGATTTCCTTGTATACTTCAGGTTATATGGCGTCGACGTCATCACCACAAATCCTATTTTTTCTGTGTGATTTCATGTATCACGTTGCATCAAATTTAAAATTCACGTTTTAATCTAAGCCTCTAAATATAACATTCGTAATAGTAAACTGCAAACGCGTAAGACAGCTTCAGAACGAACTACGTCCGCGATCATTGTTCGACTTCATACACCTCGTCAACATATATAATTTTAACATGATGTGTACATTTTGTATAATATTATATTCGATTAACGAATCTTTATCACATCATGATATCATTAAAAATACTTCGTTGTTTCATTTAAGTAAATGTCCAGCCAACTTAGATTTATGAGACACTACACTATACACGTATAGATTTACATATTTGTAGTTTACTGATAAACAGCAATGTTTTTCTTCCGCCAGTATCACACAACTGACAGGTACACTCCTTCGACGGTATACCATTACATCGACCGAATTTTATTGCCAATGGTTAGACTGTCTTTATACGTGTACAGCAATAGTGTCTCATAAATCTAAGGTGGCTGGACATTTACTTTAATGAAACAACGAAGAAGTTTTAATGATATCGTGATGTGATAAAGTTTCGTTTATCGAATACAATATTATACACATCATGTTAAAATTGTATAATGTTGACGAGGTACATGTAATCGAAATAATATGTTTTACGGCACGGCCGTTAGTGAGGGCGGAGCCAGGTTGTACTGTAAATGTTTCGGAATATCGGTACTGTAAACTTTCAAGCATTGAGTGATGTGTTGAATGACTAAAGCAGACCTACATGTATAGCTATACATTGTATATTACAGTTAAGTTTCCTTTCTTGATTTCTTTTTGGCTAACAAGATGTTTGATATCTTGAAGTTTTCCGCCTAGGCGTATAATGACATGACATTAATGTGAGAATGCGAAAGGTTCATTAGACTCTATATAAGTATTTAAATTTGCATCTCTTGAATCCATTGCAAAAATCAAGTGCAGCATATTCTACAAAGACATTGAAATAAAACATATTACGATGGATATTGTTAATCATGTATAATAGCATAGGTATCTGATATCCATGAAAAGATATACATATATATATATATATCTTCACGAATAAGCCCTTTGGATTACTTCAAACTTAACTTCAATGATTTATAAATATTGCATCCAGAGAGAATTTATGCAAAGTATTTTACAATTTTTGTGCTTTTTATGTGTAAAAATTAATTTGTTCAATGCTATAAAAACTGGATTTATATGAAGTTTCTATTAAAATAAGAAGCATATGCGAAATCACAATTTTTGTCATTTTTCAATACCCATCATTGCAGCCAAGAGAGTCAATAGATCTATATATCATATATATATTGTGGATGAATACATTTGTTTCAGTAACTTACTGACCATATGCTTTATATGTCTCTGCTTTATGTATTGTTTTAGCAATAGAGAAAATGTATTGTTTCCTCAATTAGAATTTGAATCATAAAATTGTATAGTTTTTTTTTTTAAATCGAGCAGATTTGTAAAACAGCAGATTTTCTTTTATTTATAAAAAATAGCTGTGAGATAGTAATCAAAAATGAAAATGTTACAGTATGGATTCAATTTTTTTTCTTCAGTCTATTTTTTTATGCAAAATATCAATAAAAAAAATCTTATGAAAATACTTGTATGTTTTTTATCCTATCATTTTGCGTCACTGGGATAAACTCCCTTTTTGTTAACAACCAGCACGTTGTTTTGTTGATATTCCGTTTTCTAAATATATATATATACCACTGCAATCTCTACCCAGAGTTGTCGTCGGGAGTGCAAGGACCGTAACTCTGCGTGATAGTCTCGTTCAACCAGACTCTTGTTGTCTGCGCAAGCGTCTGATTGAACGAGACTACACTGCCGATACAATAATATTTCGACCATTCAGAACTAGAGCAATGTAGCCGGTAACGTTATGTCAAGAGAATTTACATCTTTAACCAAATCAAATATTTAAGTATCCTATAGTTAGATATAAGTTTTAAATCTTACAAAAATGTAACGTTTGTTCGAGATTCGGCAAACGAGAACTTGTTTCGAGATCAAGATGGCGGAGACTACAGCGCGTGCGACTGGCGGCCATGTTAAGACAAGTTTTTCAGTTCCATAGGTATTGTGAATAATCTTTATTTTTCTTACATACGTGTTACCTATAGGGAGAGCTTCGCTCTCACGGGCCCTAGAGCTCCGCCCTCTATTAATAAAATGCAAATGGGATAACTTCAAAATTCCAACTGTATCGGACTATCGGCTGCGGAACAACTTTTATTGGGAAAATAAATCTACATGAATCCTATGAGGTATTCTTACTTTTGGAGAAATTCTTCACTTTATCCGGACGTCTGCTCATCAAATCCTTCGCGGCGTCCATTTAAAAAAAGTCTTGGTCGTGAACATGCTTATTTCTTTTACTTTCATACTAAGTTCAAACGTTCAGACGACCTGGCTCAACACATTTTGCGGCGCCCATTTTTGAAAAGTGACTAATCATCAAAAAGAGGCGGTCCGGAATTCATTACAATAATCTATTACATTTTCGGTCCGGATCAATACGGTTTGTTGACTTAATCAATCCCGTGTAATTGCATAACCTACAAAATGGCGCCGCTTAGGTGGGACATTTTAAACGATTGAATACTGAAGACTGTACCACTACTGACGGAACGTAACAGTCGTTGGTGATAATTAGCGCGTTGTTGGATCAATTATAAATCCATTTATCGATATATGCTAGGTATGTGTATGTGTTGTGTCATACCAATTTTTTGTCAGTACCTTAAAACGTACCGCTTCCAAACGGTATCGGAGACAATTCCAAGTTTACATCTGGTAGTGAGCTCTGGACAAAAACCAGACATTTATCCATCAAAAATGTCTTAAGTCTGGTGTCGAAGACGGCGGAACCTGGGCTTATACTTCAGCCACGACACATGGCCTATACAGGTCATGTGTTAACTATAATTGAACAGATCATGTGACCTAGTCCGCTAAATCCGACAATAATCGCTCAACAATTCTTATCGATCGTCTGTTTATGGTCAGCTATTGACTGCTCTATAGAACACGGGGATTTGTCGTCGAAATCTGACGACAGCGATTGTGAGCGTTTTACATGTTTGTTAGAGAAAATATTTATACCTATATTTCAGTTGATGTCATGTCCGTACTCGATACATTATGGACGCTACATCGTTTTATTCAATTGAGGTGCTTTCGTTTGCTCACATCGACAGCCATTTTGCCAACATCAACAATAGGGCGCACTTGCCCATCAAAATTACTTCCGGTTAATTTGATCAAATGTAAACATTGGTTACGCAGTGATCTTTTAGCAAACATAAAGTACTTTAGCACGTTGGATTTATATATATTTATTACATTAATTAGGAATATCAAAATAACTCTGATAGTTCTAGCACTTCTCAGCATTATAATTACGAAAACAACTCGATCGCGAGGAAAAGGAAAACTAGAACACGTGTTTTTGTCGTCAACAAGTCGAATTGCCGGAAGCAATTCTGATTGGCAAATACAAACATTGTATTGATGTCTGCAATATGGCTGTCGATGTGAGCAGGCGCAATTGAGGTGCTTTCGTTTGCTCCGTATTTGCTCCATATGTTGTAAAGCGCCTTAGAGTAATTTTATAAATTATATAGGGCGCTATATAAATGTTGTATATTATTTTCTTATTATAGGGGTTCAGTACGACAATCTACATGATCGGGCAGGATTGGGCCATTTTCGGTGGATTATACCGTTATTTTGACAGGAAAATTGCATTTTGTGATATATTTTAATCTCTACAAGGCAATCATAATTGTAAGTTACATGTATACCTACCTAAAATAGTTTAATTTTACCTGTCAAAACAAGACAAATACACTGTACACGTACTTGTAGTTTACAATATACATATTTGACACTTAATATCATGAGCTTCCTGGTAGTGTACAATAACAGTAAAATTTCATTTGAAATATCCGTACATAGAGATTTATTCCTTCCTAAATCAGATTAATTTTACCTGTCACAACAAGACACATATTTTTAATGTACAACACTTGATTATCATAAACTTCCTATAAACGTTTTTAAAAACACTTATTTCTGTGGCTGATGTGGCGAAATGTTAAAATTTAAGACGTTCTATATAAATTATATCTTTTAAGGCTACAACTGGCAATGCTCTCAATTTGCGTAATATGCATATATACATAAATATATATAGGGTGGTTTGTACGTGACGTCTGTGTCAAGAGCCTAAACTGCAGACGTGAAAGGTGGGTCTCTATATCCTTCTAACTGAGCCAGGTTTTTTGTGTTCCTGATAGTAAATGGTAAGCTATTCCACAACGTGACTGAAACCCTCCCACAGCACAATTTCAATAGGTCACAGTACGAGAGTTTGGGACTCACAACAATGATTCGGTCTCTGACCGCAGTGATCGTGACGGCTGATACAAGGTTACAAGCGCCTGTAAATACTGGAGAGCTGTTCCATTCGGTGCCTTGAACATGGATGTATGTGCACACCAAAATTGTGCACTGCGACCTGTATCGTACAGGTAACCAGTGCAATGAATCAACCACAGGTGTGTATGCTCACTCTTTTAAGTTCGATTGACCAGACGTGGTGCAGTGTGCTGGACACTGTGCAGACGACTAGTTAGTTTATCAGATATATAACAGGGCAGAGCATTTCCATAGTCCAGCCGAGAAGTAACAAGCGAATGCATCAAACTATTGCATGCATCTGCAGTAATAAACTGCCGGATACAGAGGAGGTTCCTGATCTGGTAATGTCAGGATTGGTAATAGCTTCTCCATGTTTAGTGGACTAGGGTTTTTAACAGTTGAGACAGTCTCAATAGTTCAAGCAATGACCTCGATTTGGAGAGCCATTGTTTGCTGACACTTGAGAAAAAGACGACGAGTTCCGTTTTTTCCCATATCCATGTATTGATGTCTGTCAGACAAGCTTACAGATTTTCTGATATGGTATCCCCACTTTCTGTGGTTAAATGACCATGGAAATGTGTGTGTCGTCAGCATCACAATGATAGCGAAGGCTATGGCGACGACAAATCTCTACGATCGGTGGTGTTGCATATAGGCAATATTATCGTGGTCCTAACACCGAGCCTTGATGACCCCCAAAAACTGTCATGTGAGGTGGTAGATCCTATGGCAACACACTGTCGTTGTTCACTCAAATAAGACTGTATCGAGCACAATGCGTCCTCAGTCATTCCATAAGAGTACTCTTGAAGTGTGTTAAGTGTGCCATGGTCGATGACGTCAAATGTACCTGACGTTCCCAGCGTGGCAAGCACCACGTTGCACGTGTGCACGTAGGAGGGCCGTCTAAGTAGCGGTAGACCCATTGCAGGATGTCATGTGGACTGTTTGCACGGCGACGAACCTCTAAACGCCGGGACACATCCGTATCTAAAATCTTACACGGGAAAGGTATATTTGGTACTGGGCGATAGTTCTGCAACCCCTCCTAGTACAAATATATGTACCATGTTTACGGTACACGTACGCTTGTGCATAGATCGATCTATCAATATCAGTACACGCATGCTCTGTTTAAACTGTAATCATTTCAACCAATGTACACGCGTGATACTTTATTGGAAACTCCAAAAAAGTACCTAACGGTTTTATTTGGCTATTACTGGACCACTCGACATTTATTAAGTCCCCAGATCCTGAACAGTCGAACAAGACTTATTCCACCAAAGTTTGATACACATATGGACATTATCATCGTACGTACCAACAATATTTATAAACATGGTGTACGGGGCCGAAAAGTGCCCGCCCAACGGAATTTGTCAATTTATCCGGATTTAAAAACTCGCTATACCACATTTTGACATATTTATAGTTCCAAATGTTCGAACTTCGACTTCGACTTAACACAAACGGGTTTTGTTTTTATTTCGGTTATACATGTAATATGTGTCATATAGAACATGTTTCTTGTGTTATAAACTTTCAAAACCTAGCAACTTTCACTCCAGCCCGAACGGTTTTCGTTCCACACAAACGAGTACGACACGTGCAAGCTTCAGGCCATCCCTGAAAGACGCGTTGATGGTGTTTATAACAAAACCAGGTTTTCTCTTTCGGAATGTTTTTTTTTTACTATTTGTGGATTATTTATTGAGATTCGGAATTCTATCCTAGCTTCCCTCGAGATTGCCGTACCTTCTCTCTTCCCACAGGCACTTACTTTCAGAAACAGCTAAATATGCCACATGTTATATACTAGTAAACCAACCCACAAAAGACATTTTTTGAAATCTACAAGAAGACGTTATTTGCCGATCAGCTAAAACACAAAATCGATTGTGCACGTGCAGTTATGTTCATACGCGTGCGTACCACGAAACACTGATCCGCTACAGACACAAAAACAAAATTCGGAAAATGCTCGCCCATATTAATAAACAATGGTTTCATTACAGAACACCCAGTTTTCTACAAAGTACAACGTAATTCATCCATAAACAACGTTTTATTTGGCTAATAAGGTGGTTTGAAATCATTTTTTCCCCCGAACCGGTGTTTTAGTGATTTTGCCGTTAATTCACTTATCAAGAATAGTGGTGTGTATGTACGTATGTGTGTATGTATGTATGCTAGATATATGTGTTTATGATATGTGTGGGGATGCATACATGGAAGAAATAGCTGAGTTGCTTACATAATAATAAATCAATTGAATTCTGATTTATTATCTTATGACGTCTTTGAATAAGATTCTTAATCAATGACTTTTGTATTCATATAATAAAATATATCATATTAAAGTAAGTCATGCGGATGGTCTTTCCCGATATAAACAGTCTAATGGAAACAGATATACAAGGAGGACAAGAATGAACAGGAGAATGACGTATTTAGGCACGGGATGTCACGGACAATTCATCACTAACAGTGTATGGAATGTGAACAGTCTATCACAACGACTGTCTGCGTAAGGAAAAACATCCACATGATTATCATAGAGTATATTATATATGTTCGATCTTACTTATATGCATATATATACCTTTCTTGAAATAATCTGAAAATCAACCATAAAGTGTTTTAACGATGAGGCAACAGAAGGATTTTTCTTGACCACAATGTACTAATTTTATGAGAATAACGTATTTTGTACATGTACTATATTTTATACTGCATTTCCCCAACTCTCTTCTATCTTCCCCTGTAATTTATTCACGTCACTATCCCTAAGCTATAGTTCAAGTTGTTAATGTTGGTTACGATGAAAGGTAACAAATTTATATAAGTGTATTAGCACTTGTTTCTGTCTCCAATTCATTTATGTTTAATCATGTTTGTAATAGTATTATATATGTTATGTGAATAAAACAAAGTTTTAACTAATTCACTTAACACACTTCTTCTGTTACTTTCAAGAACAACGCCATATTGACAGGTTTGTACATACAAATGTAATATATATTCGTCCGCGCAATAAACTCGTGCTGTCTGATTCGTTAGATATTTATGAATCATAAACGCAACAACTGTGACACTTGTGATATGATTTCAACCAAGTGAATCTCATGGCCATAGCGATAAAATATCATTTTGTTAACCTGATACTTACGATGTACGACATGTCCTATTACAGTGTATACTCTGAACTCTTCTGAACTCTTCTGACTCGGAGCGATACTATTTAAACAAACAAAATGGCGCTTTCCCTTGAAAAAAATATGACGTCATCATGCTATGACGTTATACCATTTCATGATGGAAATTGATTTCAGAAATTGGCAGCATCATGATAAACAGATGAACATTTTTTCGATTTTTTTCGATATAAAAATACCCCTAACGTACTCAATCAATACATACACAGAATGCTGAAATACGACCGTATTCAATGTATACACGTGTAAAAGATGTGTATTGATAAGGTTGTCTTACGAGCGTCAGCTATAGGGAATTTCCTTTAGCTCAGCGGTAGAGCATCGGGGTGGAGAGCCAAGGGTCGTGGGCTCGAGTCCCAGCGACGACACGTTCTTTATCACTATTTCTCGTCCTACTACAAACGGGTGCCGTTGAACCTCCCCATTCAAGGTAGGAGAACTATTGGCTGGGAGTTAAAAAACCTGGGTCGGTGTTTGAGAAAAAGGGGGAGTGGATAGTGTAAAAGATGTGCATTAATTAGGTTGTCTTACAAGCTTCAACTGTAGGGAATTTTGGGCTGGAGAGCCAAGGGTCGCGAGCACGAGCACCAGCGACACTATCTTTATCACTATTACTCGTACTACTACAAACAGAACGCTAAAACCCGACCATACTCTGTCCGTACAAAGAACGCTGAACCGCGACCAAACACTGTCCGTACACAGAACGCTGAAACTGGGCCATACACTGTCCAAACACAGAACGCTGAAAACCGATCATACTTAGTCCATACACAGAGCGCTGAAAACCGATCATATTCAGTCAATACACAGAGCGCTGAAAACCGATCATACACAGTCCATATACAGAACACTGGAACACGATCATACTTAGTCCATACACAGAGCGCTGAAAACCGGTCATATTCAGTCAATACACAGAGCGCTGAAAACGACCATACTGATCAGTCCATACACAGAACGCTGAAAACCGATCATACACAGTCCATATACAGAACGCTGAAAACCGATCATACTTAGTCCATACACAGAGCGCTGAAAACCTATCATATTCAGTCAATACACAGAGCGCTGAAAACCGCTCATACACAGTCCATATACAGAACGCTGAAAACCGATCATACTTAGTCCATACACAGAGCGCTGAAAACCTATCATATTCAGTCAATACACAGAGCGCTGAAAACCGATCATACACAGTCCATATACAGAACGCTGAAACACGATCATACTTAGTCCATACACAGAGCGCTGAAAACCGACCATATTCAGTCAATACACAGAGCGCTGAAAACCGACCATACTGATCAGTCCATACACAGAACGATGAAACACGATCATACTTAGTCCATACACAGAACGCTACACGAACATACTCAGTCTATTCAAATGACGTTGGAACCTAACCATAATCAGTCCATACACAAAACGCCGAGATACAATCATACTCAGTCTTTATACAGAGCGCTGAAAACCGAGTATAATAAGTCCATACACAGAGCACTGAAAACCGACCTTACACAGTCAATACACAGAACGTTGAAAACTTACCTTACACAGTCCATACACAGAACGACGAAACATGACCATTCTCAGTCCAAACACAGAACGATGAAACACGAACCTAATCAGTCCACACACAAAAACCTTTACTACATTTTGTATCTTTAGCCTGGTCAGTTTTATTCATGCCGAGATTTTTTTAAGAAACAAGTCTGCTTTATACGATGGCCGATAGCAGCCGACACAATAACAAAACAACTACAATATAAGACATTTGTGTACATGTACACTTTTTAAAAACTGTACATGTACACAATACAACTACAAGTGCTATTAACATTCCTTAACGGTTCGGGTCAACTTGATATTTCACACGTGCCTGATGCGGCGGTGAGTTAAAGACCAAACGACAAGGAAAGGAAATATGTTCATAAATCAGCGAAGAGGCGATAAAGGTCACCACACAGTGTTGCTACGTAGACTGTACAACATATTTCACTAGTTGATGCTTGAAGGCGACTTAATCTCATTACCTGAAAATGGATAAACTAGGAAAGTTTGACATTAGTAATTATAAAGTATTTAATTTTTTTTAATCTTTTCTTTGTATGTTGATTGGTCTTATGTCCTATTTTTGATTTGAAAGAAATGTAACAGACATAAACCATCGTTATATGCATATCTATGTGGGCTTTACCTAATGTATGGATTGGAGTCATAAAGAAGAACGTTGCATTGTTCAGTGTGAATAGTTGAGTACTAAAGTCAAATATGATATAATACTTACTGTAACAAAAGTTGTATGTAGATTGTTCTGAGAGAAATAACTAGTGTTTTATACCAAAGGCTTTAGCCTTCAAACTTGTGAATATGTCACATGGAACACTTTAAATTACGTATTTTGGGTTATTGAGTTAAAATTATAGTTCTATATACAAATTAAGTAACTACATGTTTTTGTTTTGTCTCCAACCATTACTCCAAAAATCACATACAAATTATATGATATTTGGTATACCTCTGATTTGTGACCGTCTAGTACTGTTTGACATCTGGGGAATCTAGTAATTTCCTTGTCGTTTATTAGCCGCCGTATCAGACACGTGTGAAATATCAAGTTGATCCGAACCTTTAAGGAATGTTAATAGCATTGCAGTTGTATTGTGTACATGTACAGTTTTTAAAAAGTGTACATGTACATAAATGTCTTATATTGTAGTTGTTTTGTGTCGGCTGCTATCGGCCATCGTAGCTTTACGCTAGGCAGACTTATTTAATTACTATCAAATAGTACCAATACTGCGCACGTATCGCATATACTGGAAATACAATGCTGACACCGTTGTATTTACTAATTGAGTGACACTAATCGATAAATGGTATGCAGTTACATAACAGGTGTCCAGAAAGCATTTACAGCATGGTGTCATGTCCTCGAGTGTGTAAATGGACAGACAGATATAAATAGTTGAGGTCAATTAAGAACGGAGGGTAAACGAACTTGAGCAAGAACATCTAATCTTTCTGCATTTTAGAGTTTAACCTTTTCTGATATACAATGTATATCACCGCTATGTATATATGAATATATTTTTACCATTCTACAATTAAAATCGATGTATCGATCACTTATACATGTACATGGAATCGATTTGAAAGTAATTGTTTGCTTTACGAAATTAAGGTTGGACAGTACGTCCATTAAACTGTTTGTTTTGGTTAATGATTAATCTTCTAACTGTTGAAATGTTGCCTTTGGAAACATACGAGTCAATACCATTTGAGCAATTTACCTGTACCTACCTATATTGTACCGCACACCGCGTACAACGTATATCACCTGATAAACGGGGTCATTCTACACAAGTAAATCTCTTCAATATTTTCAGTGCATTTTACCTAAAGCTGAAAAGGCTTATGTTTTCTTAGGCTTGTAATTCTCACGTTTAGTTCTCCCGTTACTCTGTTATTTTATCATCTATTAATGACAGCTTCAGTTTGTTAAATGTTTAGGTTTATAATAGGTCATAGTCTGTCAAAAAATTTAAGATGATTTCTTGGGTGAAGAGTTATCAGAATTAATAGAATACATGACCTTGCCACACTTTCAATGTGACCAGGATCAAATACGTTCAAACCCTCAAACAATTTCTTCTTAAAATCTGTGAGGGCAAGAGTTGTAATACTCGGCCTGTGGCTTGCAGGGATACCACGCTCCCAAGTGTGTTTAAATGTATCACCTACATCAGGCATTGAAAGCTACACAAGTAAACAAGGTTAAGTCCACCACTAAAGATATGTAGTGTAATGATATTTTTCCTGACCTTTTCGGCCACTTATCAAGGTGCCACGGTGGCTAAATGGTTTACGGTGTCTGACATTCTGCTATCACTAGCACTCCACCATTGGGTCGCGGGTTCGAGGCCTACGTTGGGCAGTCTCCAGGTACAGACTGTTTGTCGGTGGTTTTTTCTTTGGGAATTCCGGTTTTACTCCACCACCAAAACCTGGCACGTTCTTAAATGACCATATCTGTTAATAGGACATAACACACAAACAAAAGGCTACTTAGATTTGCCTTGACCCAATTTGAGAAACCGTTTGCTAAAATATTGAATAACAAATGAGCGATAAAGACCCATTAGGCCTTTGTTATATGCATTTGATCATTTTCCCAATTAGAGTTAAGGTTATGAACACTAAAAAAAAGAAAACTATTGATGATCAATGCGGCTGGAAGGCGAATGTTGTGCAAAGTCTGTCGAATTGCCTCATAGTAATTTCTTATTGCAATTAATCCGGTAAATATTGACCGACAACTATTGATTGACTGGTACCTTGAACGCTTAATTGTTTCAGCTACGTCAGACAAATCGACCATCTGATCGTTTGCGTTTATTATTTATCTCGACAGAAGCTTAAGATATGCTAAATCAAATTTTCAACCCCCCCCCCCCCCCTTTATTCAAAGTTAAAAATAAAAAAAACATGAATATGTTTGGGAATTTTACATGAAAATGTTATTTGAAATTCATAGATATGAATATTTTATTTCATTTTTTTTTTAATATTTCAAAAAATTCCATTTACTTTAATGTGTCACTGGTAAGATTATGGATCTATGAACCAGAAAGCGTAATTGAACGTACCCGTCACGTAACACTTATCATGCATGTATGACATACTTGTCACGCAATCTGAAAGTGCATCCAGCATGATACTTACACACAGGTAGCACTAGCGTGCCCATCGTGAAAGGCTTGCGGTGACACTTTGAACACTGGCTCCAAAAAAAGTTTTAGATTCCTTTTCGTAAGAACTCGTCTGTGTTCTTGTAAACATCTACCACTATACTAGCTTTACTTTATATAATATCACATTCTTCAGCAAAAGATCTGTTGATACTTATCGTCTTACACTGAATTAAGCAAAACTGTCATTTCAGTGAGCTCCGGGTAACTATCACTTATTTCAGTGATACTGTACCTAGTGTTTGTATACATAATGCTTTCCTCACTTACTCTAGGTGATAAGTCTTTTTCTTGCTCATCACGGCCATATATATTGGAAGCCGAAATCCCCGGATGTAGCCAATAGGTCAGTGAGGCGAGGAATGAAGAGCGTTGCAACACTGCTGTGTGGCACTTTTTTATTCATTTGGGTTAATGTATTATTTATTCAATGAAAGTAGTGATTTCGTCCTTACATTTCTACTCTTAAGTTAAGATTATCCTCGCGAGTTGTTGACAAACGCAACACCAAGTAAAGTCTGTCTATTACTGAGGAATGTACTGCTGCTGGAGATATTGAACAGTCAGACAGAATGGGACTAGTTTACGATACATGTATAATGTACACGTGACTATTGACACATGCATTAAAATTAGCTTGTATTTTATTAATATCAATAATGTTAAGGCCCTGGTACATTACAATAAGATAACTTACATGTATAACTATGTACATGTAAGTTACGGGTATGGTAACATGCATCAAGATTAACTAGCATTTTGTTTTCAAATTAAATATAAATATGGCTACTATAACACTCCTGGCCAATATTACAAGCAGTCCTTAACTTAGTGAAATTCCTTAGTATTTCTGATTGAGGACGAGTTAAGATTTTTCATTTTCTCTAATAAGGATTTTCCATGGATGAGAATTTAGGAAGAATTTTCCTTCTGATTTAAGCACCAGCTAGGCGTCAAGTTTTGGACTATGTGATAAACGTTAATACTTTACTGTTATCTATTTAAATATTCCTATTCACATGATTTAAATACTATGTAAAGGACCAAGGGCCTCAGACTGTCCAATATGTTACATAATAGACAGTTTGAGGCTTATTTCTTACTTACCCCCCCCCCCCCCCCCTATTTGTGTTAATATTGGACAGTTTCAATATCTTTCAGTATGCGCAATCAACCATGACGGCTATCGATACAATAAAGGATAGTGGTGTACTTTAGCATACTTTGCATGCTCTTGTACAAGTGCATACCCGAGAAGAATTTAGTCTCATTTGAATAATGTCGTCCAACAGTGAAGGTGCGTTTCCAACACAGTCCCTGTGCAGTACATTTTGAGCATCAGCATTCAGTATTGAAATGGATTAAAATCAAATAATGTGATTGATTTATTGAAGAAAGTGATTACAGTATATTTCTGGGATTATATCTGTTAGAGAATGAAATGAAAGAATTAAACCACACAATTAAAGTGAGAAATTCAAAATTTCAACACCACCTCCAAAATATTTTCATCAAAGATATATCACAGCTATATATCTGGGATTATACACGAATATCTCAAGGGATGATAGGTATATTGTGTTGTACATAAAATACTTATTGCAAGTGGAATACCAGCTGTGCAAACGAATAATGTTTCATTAAATATAAACCATGTACATGTATACGACACATCTTATATAGCTTGCTATTCCCATGTTAGTGATATGTCCTCACTTGCTCTCTGTTATCTGTGATTAGTCGGGTCAATTTATTTATATATTACATATCATAACTGTTTCAACATCATTTTATATAAGATGATTGATCCCTGCTATACAACTTTATGCTTTTATGTCATGTAACTGTATATTTTTCAAAACAGTTATCAATGCAATTGTGATATATATGACGCTCAACTAAACACTGTTGGCGTGTTAAAGACACAGGGGGGTCTGGTGGTGCAGTGGATAGCGCACTTGCCTTTCACCAAGGCGGCCGGGGTTCGATTCCCCGATCGGACGTGAAAGGTTTGGGTCACCTGCCCGAACACGTGAGCTTTCTCCGGGTTCTCCGGATTCATCCCACACTAGGACCCCCACGCGCGGACATCCGGGCCAACAGGAGTGATAAATATAAGTTGAAATAACCGGTTTCATAATTGTTTTAAAATAAATAAAGTTTATATTTAAAAAAAATAGACTTGGTGTAGAGGCATGTGATGCGGAAGAGAAATTGCGTGCATACAGACAATCTAACCACTGACGATAGAAATCGGTCGATGTAATGGTATACCGTCGAAGGAGTGTACCTGTGATCAGTTATGTTAGACACAGGCACATGATCATATGTCATAACACGATGAGAAATACATACTGTTGCTAGTTTTCCTAAGTAGCATTTTAAACTATAATTTAATGTAACTTTAGCAAACCCATTTAATTTCGATAGACCTTGACCTAAGGGTTACTTGCATTGAAATGTTAACAGATAATGCTCATAATTCGTACAAAAGTGGGACAGTATCTGACTCAAGATGTAATCAGTTCTGATGATTTTTCGCATGATGTGGATGTTTTAAAATATCCACATACTTCAATATCCTTTTAACTCAGCTTCGAAAGTAATATCACAACCAAAGAATTAATATGACATGTTTGTGTCGTCATCTATAGAGTGTCTCGGACGTTGGTCTTGTCAGTAGGCCAAAACGTTTGTCGTTGTAGACGAAAATAACGCTTGGTGATATCATTTCATCTGATAATGTTGCATGAAATCTTTCGTCAGTATATGTACTGTTTAAAGTGGGCTGTACCAATGTGCTGTTTTACAAATGTGTATGATTTATAATGAGTGTGCTGTACATTATTTTCATTACCCTTACTCTACTTACTAAGCTATCTCTAGTTAAGTATTTTTTAAAAGATAATGCTTGGTACGTTTAATTGGTTTACAAACTTATTTTTAAGTATTTAAAGTAGGTTTACGAGATTACTGTTTAGTATATAGTATTCATAATTTGTTTACAATGTATTGTTTAGTATGTATAACTAGTTTATAAGACAGTGTAAAAATTGGTTGACTAGATATTTCTAAAGTAGGTTTGATTTTTAATGAGGTTCAGATCAAGCGATCGATCTAGGGAACTATACAGATAACAGTGACGGTTACGTACGACTATAACTGATCAAGGTTCACAGTGTTCAAATTAGGCTACTGACCCGGTAACATGTTAATAACAAGGTAACTATACCGCCACGGCTGTCAGAATGTTAAAGTCGGTCCATTTACCAGGTACCAAACATACGAAGCATTGACTTCCCTTATGTCACATAAAACTAAAATGTCAAACTGAAATGTTCCCATCGAATAACTAAAGTATGAAACTAAACGTATTTTATTTACTGAACCAATTATCGCTTAAAATGACAAAATGCTTATTTGTAATTATGATTGTAACACTCATACAAAAAATTTACTTCGATATTATTATCATGACTCAATACAAGCTAACTACATTTTATAAAATAGGTAAGAGTTAGCTATACGAAATTACTATACCAACTGACCTCACTTTTAAAGAATGAAAGGTTTAAAAGTAATCCTGTTTTGATCGAACTCTAGCGTACCAGCAACGCCTACTTTTAACATATGGTACTTCTAATGGCTCCAAATTGGAAGGAATGACCGTACAATCTTTTCCTCGTTTGAAATATTAAATTAAATAGTTACAGCCCTACGTTATGCTTTCAGCGATTGTTTAACGAAACACGGTGTCTGACTCTGAAAGTCGACTACCAGACCCCGATGTTGGCCGTAAATGTTATATTCAAGAACCTCAGAAGGACGAAACAGCTGTATGATGCAGTATAATGCATTTTTAGCATACTGATTCAGTTATCAAATTTCAAATGCAAGTACCTGTGTGTGTGTTACGTTCTTCATTGAATACAATAAATTCCTCCATTTAAGACTTATAAGTGGTACTACAGTCAACATAATGATAATAAAATTATCTGTAGAAATACAGCAATAGGACTCAGCTGAAAGACATTCATCATACAGCAGCAGACGGTGAACTAAACAAACTGTTTAATGCTTCATTGGTTATATCTTTACCTCAACATACGCACAGAGTATCAAATTTATATCACTGAATCAATAATTCCCCAGCAAGTAAAATATGATCTTGGAAAAATATGTTACATGAACATAGACAGGTTTATGTTCGATTATTACATTGTAATCGCTAATTCAATATCAAGTCATATATGTAGATACTGTTGATACACGTATTCCGTCTTTGCGTATTGCAGAGTTATCTTCTCTTGTGAGCAGAGATATTGATTGTTACGTCATTGGTTTGTGTGAGAAAAATTACGTCGTTTTCTCAAAAATTGATGACGTTACTCTCACAAACAAATGACGTAACAATCAATACCTACTCACAGGAGAAGATAACTCTGCAATACGAAAAGATAGAATAGAACGTTGAAATGAAACTCACTTGCTTATTTTGAAGGTGAATGCTAGGTAGTTTATTATCGGCTGCGTGTCTATTTGCTTTCTACTGCTATTTATTTGTTTTCAGGGTGGGGGTGAAGATAAATGAGAGCAGTTTTAAAACTTATATTAAAATGTTTGAGGTAAAGATATTTTGTATGTACTAGATCTCGTGTCAACATTATTTTAACCTTACAGGTATCATTGACCAGTGTAGGTATTTTGTAAATGTAATATCATGTGTATGAGGGAAAACGTAACATTTCAGAAAACTGGAAAACATCTGTTTCACACGAAATAAACTTTGCACTAAAGTTGGTAAACTGATGTCAATAAAGCTGCCGACAATATATAGCAACAGTTGATTCATAAATACCAACAGTGACTTTGGCGTTGACCTTAGGATTGTGCAATACAAACGCATTACAGCTGACCTGAAAATGAACTTTTAAACTAGTTAAATATTAAGAATTGAAGTCAGTAGAGTCGTGAATGAATCTAGAAGCAACGGTACTGGACGAGAGGAAAAGATGTCACACTATGTCCCTCTACCCCTACGTTTGAGACGAATCAACATTTAGGGATTTGAGACAACTACAAATTAACAGATTAAAGGTTATATTAATGCTGGAGCGTTAATTCGAGCATGATCTATCTGTCTAGGTAGGAGACAGTTCGAACTAAAAGTGATACACTCAGTAATCATAGATAAATCAGTATTGTGATGGTTAATGTTAACAAACTACAAATTAAATATCAAGAACGTGTGAAAACTCACCTGATCAAAACCTTCCTGACCTTATCTCTGATATTAAAAACACACTGAACAGTGTGCCGACTAACCCTGGCTTGACTCAGTTATATTTAACCTTGTGTTTGACCTTAACGCCTTATTATCTCAAACAACGTGCTACACGTACAGAAATGTATACGGTGTACACTATACTTAGATGTTCGTTCATTCACCCTACGATTATCTATACAAACTTACCCTACCTTTCATCGTTGTCTGGTGCCCTACTTTCTATTTTGTCTCACTCAGCTTTGGACTTTGTAATCTGTTATATCAACTGACTTTAAAACGGGAAACATATTTCATATATCTGTTAAAGTCACATAACTAAAACAGTTGTAAACTAACCATGCTTTTGACATGGCTGTATTTTAGTTGACCATAGTAATACACATCAACTTAACTGGGTAATGTTTATCGTTCTGACATTAAACAGGGATTCATTTCGGGACCTTTCAGCTGCATCTTGTGTACCACATTCCTTTATCACTGTGCCTTGAACCAACTTAGTTTATGTATACCCTGGAATATATCAATCGCTATAGATACAGTATCACACATGGCGTAATAGAAAATAATACATGCCTTTTTCCATATCACACCAAGTATCGACACAAGGGCTGATATTGGTCGAGGGTTGCTACTGGGTGTGATGTGGAAAAAGCCATGTTCAACTCTGTGTATTACATACTTACTAATAACAAACGGATAGATTTACTATCTTATGATCTATTTTTCTTTTGCAATATTGAAATACGAAATATTTCCAAAAGGGATGTGCTACGGGTACGAGTTTTGGGGTGTGATACGGCGAGTGCCGATATTGGTTAGAGCAACTGAGTCGTATGCATATACAAAAACACCGTATCCCGTATTGTTTAGTAAGTATATAGTAATCTAACTTAACTCACTGTTGTTATTTGCAATGAAATATATATGTATATGTAATACGTACTAATATCACTGATTAGGCAGACTTATTATGAGCGATACCAGTATTCATTCACGTTTTTCTTATTAACTCACGTATGTTCATTGTGTTTTTGTTTAGGGTTATATCAACAGATAAGGTCATTTGAAAACGTGCCTCAATATGTGTAATATATGTGCGCATGTGTGAATGTGTGCTGGAGTCCAATTGATATTGTATTCACTGACACAGGTAGGTTGTTCAGCTGGGTGACACTATATGTTGAATGGCCCAAAATCAATCATATCGCTATGAATAACCAACAAAACATAACTAATCGATATATATTATTTTTCCAAATATTATTTCGCCTACATCATAGGTGTAGTAAATTCAAATTTAGACAAATATAGAACTCGGGGATAACAGTTTTACCATCATGCTTATGACTTAATCAGTTGAATCATTATATCAGTTCAACAATCACAAAGGATTGATGTAAAAACTGGTCAATGATAGGCTGTTGGATGAGTAAGCGATGCTTATTAACAAGTAAGACACGTAACTCTTATAATTTGTTTCTTTCTTAAGCAAGCTTGAAATAAACGGTAACGAGGGTAACATCTGCACGATTTGCACGATGTTCGCTAGAAGCTGTAGTGGACACTTAGTCACATCTTCTTGTTGTAATACATTTGCTTCAAACCTAAGAGTCGATATTGTAATTAATGTTTATTTCCTATAATTTCTTTCTCATTATCTCACTAGCCTCCTTACTGTTGTTTATAAACGGGAAAGCATCTGTCCATACTATGGATGCCATACACATGTACGACGTTCGATAGAAACGATTCTTCTACTTGTCTATAAGTGCGTATCTCATACATTTACATCTAAAAAATGTACAACATCTTGATCAAAACATATAACATACTTGTCCATGCACTGTGCATATGCTTTTAATCCAAGTGATGTGATATGCAATACTGTTGAGAGGAACGCGGAAATCGGCCTGTTTAGCAGTCGTTCAAATTTGCTTCAGATGCACGCATTGTAAAACTTACATAGTATTGCGTGTACATTTCACCAGTAGATTACCAGAATTAAGTCTGTCTTTATTACATAATAGTAATGGTAAGTACATGTACAGATTTTGTAAATTCAGTGTCTGACGTATATAGATAGCCACGTGCTCTTCACCATGTCGTCAAGATCAAGACTAGGGAGAATTAAACAGTAGAACGGTATTATTAATTATTATACACGTATATATATAATGACATGTGGATTTATTGATGTATAAATTACTTTCAACTGTTGTTAATGTAATCAACTACCAGCCAGATACTGTTATCCACGTCTTCATAATCACCATTCATAAGCCGGAAATAAATCACGGTACGTACAACTAGTTTATTTGTGTTCCTAACGGAAGGCATGACAATAAACCAGATGGCAATGTAACTGTTTATAACAGCATGAGGTCCTGTCTAATAGAATAAAACAATAGCAGAGTCAATGTTTCAGTCGATAATTGATTTTAAAACGGAATATTTTAATACTTTTTCGGATTATATCCAAATCACAATTACTACAAAAAAATCAGGTAAAGGCGAATATTCAGTTAACGATCCAGGGAAGAGTAACACTATTGTGGAGAAATGATGGACATGCTAATTATTTAAAAATATTGTATGTGGAAATATTACATAATTGGTATCATAATGCCAGTCAGAGTCAAATTTCTCTCCTCAAGTAGACTCAATTTCACAAGAAAAAATTCAATGAATTGAAATAAAACACTTGACTCAAAACATAAAAGGAAATACATTAGGTGAAAGTTTGTTTGACTGCGTAATCCACGCACATTGCACAGGCATTTTTATAATAATAAAAGAAAAACAATAATAAGGAAACTTTGGAATCAAGGTGACTTGTATGAACATTGTTGAAGACTAAGCTGAATAGCTAGAGTTAAATAAATAAGAGTTTATTATTTTTTAGAAATTTAATTGCTGCAATAAAAAAACAGTTTTATCAACACATTTTCCGTGACTTGCGTTAACAACGTTATTTAACAGGTGCACACCTGTATTTTAGTGCATAGCTAGAGTTAGATTATCAACATAAATAGGCCAAATGAAGAAAGCGATAGATATCATAACATCTCACTAAGTAAAAATGCTTTAGAGAATGAGAAGACGCATTATCTTCACTTGTGTATTTTGTGGACTCACTTTCATGTAAATGTAATTTGTGCATTTTTTTGCGGATAGGTACGATGGCCGATAGCGGCCGACAGAACATTCGTATTAGTAAAAAGTGTTCTGTCTGACAGTTTGTCAAATTATAAGTGGGCATTTTACACATTTTGTAAAAAGTGTAAACTGTCATGACACTTTGTCAATTCATGCATGGCAGTTTACTCATTTTACTTTCACAAAATAAACATTGGGGGAGGAGGAGAGATAGAAAAAGGGTCACATTCCAAGGGTTTAAACATAAATCACACGGATTAGACGGTATTTTTAACTGTTCATTGTGTACACTGGGAGCAAGAGGGAGTTCCTGCTATGAAGTAGGTAAAACGATGCTGTTTAAAAAGTATTTATATTTTACATGTATATATATACTGTTTTGAATATGTAAACTTAAGGATTTATTGACGATCACAAGTTCAATACTGAAGGTAGCACTAGACTCTCCTGGCAGCAGGATAACCTTTCTTGGTCATGTTACACACCGTATGCTTGATCTGAAGGTCACAAATAGGAGGCTAATAGTTGTTTTAAAAGTTGTTTTGATAGAAATGATGGCATAGTCAAAGTCTGCATACATTTTAACCGTAATGTTTGATATACTCTTTTTATTAATATAGCACAGAATTGTTACAATCTTGATACAATAGTCCATACCATTAACTTAACTTATCCGGGAGAACACCGTAATGATAATTGTAATTATTGTACAAATGTAATACTCAGTGACTATTGACAAATTAGTAGTATACATATCATGTTGTTTTCAGTGACATTTCAAAATGCAGACTGAACCTCAAGACAGTAAGTATACTGTAGTGGTATGTAATGTTCAACCCTTCGATTTGATGTATGCGTTGTATCTCCTAATACACATGATGTATCCACTGATACATGTAATAGTATAATAATATATTTGAGATATACGATATGTATTACATTTTATCGTTGCGGACATATGTTTGCGCAGTCATTAGCTCCTTCGTGTGTCCGTTTACATAAGTATGCTAAATGCTCCAATCCCTTTCGAAAATTCAAATGATATGCGGTTTATTTCACACACAAAATTTCACGAAGTATATGTTATTAAGATAATGTTCACGAACTGAAACTTCATATCAAAATGGAATGTGAAACTGTTTTGCATGCCTTATTGAATGCCTTATAAGCTGAAAGTGAGGAATATGTCGAACATTTTATTAATATAATCAATACTGCTTAGTTTTCAAAACGATTTTCGAAAATATCAATTTCTACCACGTCACAATCATTGAGCTGTGGTATAAAATTTGCAGAAAGCATGACATGTCTAGCATTTTGAACAGTCAGTACTTTCATGTGATTAATTTCTACGCTACTATGGATTATCTTTTGTTCATTTTAGTCCCTCAGCCCTTGGAATGTGACCCTATTTCCATCTCTCCTCCTCCCCCAATGTTTATTTTGTGAAAGTAAAATGAGTAAACTGCCATGCATGAATTGACAAAGTGTCATGACAGTTTACACTTTTTACAAAATGTGTAAAATGCCCACTTATAATTTGACAAACTGTCAGACAAAACACTTTTTACTAACATGAGTGTTCTATCGGCCGCTATCGGCCATTGTAGATATGTTGTACATTAAGCAAGAGAACCATAGCGTGTCCCTGATAAATGTTTGATAAAACGTACAAACGCATATGTCTGCTCTATTTAAGCTTTAACGACCCACTTGTGTTCTTTTAAAGATCGTAAAGGTTATACATTTAGTGTCAGTAGACAATAGCGACAAAAGCTCTTTTACTGTGTCAACATATAGACGAGCACAAAGAAACACAAATAAATATAGTTCAAGGACAGGAACTAAGAAAATATCCCAGTTTACCACGCGACCGTCATGTGTACGTTAAAAATACTACAACATATAAAGCAGCACCATGATGTTGTTATACTATAACAAAATGGATATCGGAATAACACATATGCCAATATGATGACGGTTAAAAAATCACAATATATGTTATCATAGCATGAATTAATAATGAAATATACTTATTGTAAGAATAGTGAAGAGAAAGTATACTAAAACAATTGACTGCAAGCACACATTGAAAACAAATATCTTTATTGGTACTTTTAAACACCATTTTACAGCATGCATAGTGCATAAAAATCAATGTTTTTTTGCAGGAACACATTTGACTTTCTCTCATGAAAAATGTATGCATGTGTGTAGAATATACACCCATCGTACATGTAATTGTTAAGAGAATTACAGAAACTGATCTGTAACACTATATAGTACCAGACAGGGAGGTAAGGTTGGATATACGGCTTACATCATTATCACAGGTTTTATTGAGCTGTTAGCCCTTGAGACATTAAGCTGTAGTTACACAGTAGAATGATTTATTGTTACCTTTGATAGAATGACATCACCTTTCATTATTTATATCTAAATCCAAACCCAATATTTTATTATTATATATCAACTTCACATCCATTATTTCTTAATAGGCGGATTCGATGGTTTGGTTATTTTTTTATGTGTAGTATGCACAGTGAAACAAATGGTTATCATGATGGCTACTTTAACAACATATAGTCAGTACTACATTATAGTAAGATATACTGAAGGGGTTGTTCAGACAAACACAGGTTTCACGGTATAAAAACCGGCCATTGTTGCATGAATCCGGTTAAGTAATGTATAGTCATAATTTCCTTTACATCAAGGTTTGGAGTGCAGTCTATGTAAATACGGAAGAACATATTTGTTCTTGTATGTACAAAGTCATGTGCACTCCAGTTAGTGTACTTGATAATTTATTTTCCATGTAAAATATAATATAAATCATTCTAAAATATGTTTGTTTTGCATAAGACTATATTCTGTAACAAATAGTAAAAGTAAAGGTCATACTTATGATATAAATGTTTTTGTTTATTACATAAATATAATGTAGTAAAGGTAAGGTCATACTAAGGTGATATATATGACCTGCTTATTGTATTAATTGCAGAACTAAGGTAAGACATGTTCTTGCGTTATATATGGCCTGCTTATTATATTAATTGTAGAACTAAGGTAAGACATGTACTTGTGTTATATATGACCTGCTTATTATATCAATTGTAGAACTAAGGTAAGACATGTACTTGTGTTATAAATGGCCTTCATATTATATTAATCGTAGAACTAAGGTAAGACATGTACTTGTGCTATATATTGCCTGCTTATTATATTGATAGTAGATGTAAGACACTACTTATGATAAATAGGGTCTTCGTATTATAATAGTACTAGAACTAACGTAATACTTATGATATATATTGTCTTCTCATTATATTTATCAGAAGTTCCTTCAAATAGGGAATATATGAATTTGCATCAAAGCAATAAGAAATCACAATCATTCATCGAATAATTTTCTCATAGACTCCCTTTCAATATCTCAATTTTTGTTTGCTGTTGAACAAATACAGTGTCCTTTTTGCATTTGATGTGGCCTACAATTGATTTTTAAGTTAAGTTCAGACACCGTATAAGTATTAGAACCGTCTTTTACAAAGATATATATATATATATGTTTGTGTATCACGTTCAATGGTATCTAGTTGGACATGGTAGCACGTACAGTGTAGAATGTAGAAGACAATCTAGCATGAACATCATCACTTACCTCAAAACGACAACACATCGACTACTCAGTTTGTTATGAATCAGTAACGTATGAGTGTGTTAACATGGTTTGGTTATAATCGAGGTTTTAAACCGCAGTGAATCGTGAAGCTTCGAGAACTATAGTCGTGTATTACATTTTAATGCTCTGTAGATGGGACGTCACATCTATTCTTTCGCGTAGAATAACGAGCTTAGCCTGATCGCATGGACAACATTTAAAATAGCTATATACATGTGACATATATTTCATTTGTATTTATACTTATTAACCATTGTGTGTATAAATAGATAGCACACATACATACACATGCACAAACGCCTGCTGTATTGGTATTAACGCCAAAATGGATTTTACTTATAAATCCAGGCTAGTCTGAACTTACGGAGTAAACGGGAACGTCTCTTGTGTACCAGGTTTGTACTGTGTTGACAGTTTTCACACACGAAATTCGATTCTGTAAAATCAACCTACTGAGGGACCCATTGAGATGACGTAGAGGTCACGTGGTTCAGTGCTAAGGGAGTTTTCGGTTCAGACAGACGTGTTTTCTTATTCATTTAACAATTAACAGCATAGTACGGATACCAAGATTAATTATAGCTATCAGCTTATCTTGTTGTACATATAGATGTTTCCGGAATACCAGGTTAGTCCGTGTTAACAATGTTAACATGAGATGTCCGGATTTCAATGTTCATTAACAAAGTTAATTGAAGTGGGTTTTTTCTCAGATTATCAGTTTAGTTTATATTAGAAGGTTCTCAGGCATCTATATCGATGAATCTCGAGGGACTGTATGATTTGCGATGACGAAATATTGTAAAAATAAAAGGTTCAGCGTGTGGAGATATTCGCAGTGTAACCTTTGCAACAGATCGTGATGTGGAAATGTTCGCGTCGACGATGGTTCGGAAATCATCCCATATATCTATGACCCATAGAATCTACAAATATCCATTGCGTTATCGCGTGTTTATACTTTTGCGCTAGTTTACCCAACGCGAAAATTATCGATATGAATTAGATGGCGCTTACATGTGTTGATGTGGAATCATTCAACATATTAGTCTGGAAATATTTACACACAAGTGAATTAAGTACACGAAACTTAAATCATTCGCCTTTCGTTCCAGTGACGTAAGTTTTGTAACAGAATACAAAAGACCAGCTAACATAAAATGTGGTACGATATTATTTACTCGCTAAAGAAATCTAGAACATTCTTCAAATTGGTTGGGTAGCCTTATACCAACATTGCCTGTTGTGCACTTGTAAGAGTAGGCCCCCACTATCATTTTACTATTTTTCTTTTTTACATGTTATAAATATGTTATATTAATCGTAAAACTAAGGTAAGACATGTACTTGTGTTATATATGGCCTGCTTATTATATTAATCGTAGAACTAAGGTAAGACATGTACTTGTGCTATATATGGCCTGATTATTATATTTATAGTAGATGTAAGGCACTTCTTATGATTTATAGGGTCTTCGTATCAAAATAGCAGTATAACTAAGGTAATACTTATTATATATATTGTCTTCTCGATATATTTATCAGAAATTCCTTCAAATAGGGAATACATGAATTTGCATCAAAGCAATAAGAAATCACAATCATTCATCGAATAATTTTCTCATAGACTCCCTATCAATATCTCAATTTTTGTTTGCTGTTGAACAAATACAGTGTCCTTTTTGCATTTGATGTTGCCTACAATTGATTTTTGAAGTTTAGTTCAGACACCATATAAGCATTAGAACCGTCTTTTTCAAAGATATATATATATATATATGTTTGTGTATCACGTTCAATGTTATCTAGTTGGACATGGTAGCACGTACAGTGTAGAATGTAGAAGACAATCTAGCATGAACATCATCACTTACCTCAAAACGACAGCACAAGTAACGTATGAGTGTGTTAACATGGTTTGGTTATAATCAAGGCTTTAAACCGCAGTGAAGCGTGAAGCTTCGAGAACTATAGTCGTGTATTAAATTTTAATGCTCTGTAGATGTGACGTCACATCTATTCTTTCGCGTAGAATAACGAGCTTAGCCTGATCGCATGGACAACATTTAAAATAGCTATATACATGTGACATATATTTCATTTGTATTTATATTTATTAACCATTGTGTGTATAAATAGATAGCACACAAACATACACGTGCACAAACGCCTGCTGTATTGGTATTAACGCCAAAATGGATTTTTCTTATAAATCCAGGTTAGTCTGAACTTACGGAGTAAACGGGAACGTCTCTTGTGTACCAGGTTTGTACTGTGTTGACAGTTTTCGCACACGAAATTCGATTCTGTAAAATCAACCTACTGAGGGACCCCTTGAGATGACGTAGAGGTCACGTGGTTCAGTGCTAAGGGAGTTTTCGGTTCAGACAGACGTGTTTTCTTATTCATTTAACAATTAACAGCATAGTACGGATACCAAGATTAATTATAGCTATCAGCTTATCTTGTTGTACATATAGATGTTTCCGGAATACCAGGTTAGTCCGTGTTAACAATGTTAACATGAGATGTCCGGATTTCAATGTTCATTAACAAAGTTAATTGAAGTCGTTTTTTTCTCAGATTATCAGTTTAGTTTATTTTACAAGGTTCTCAGTCATCTATATCGATGAATCTCGAGGGACTGTGTGATTTGCGATGACGAAATATTGTAAAAATAAAAAGTTCAGCGTGTGGAGATATTCGCAGTGTGACCCTTGCAACAGATCGTGATGTGGAAATGTTCGCGTCGACGATGGCTCGGAAATCATCCCATATATCTATGACCTATAGAATCTACAAATATCCATTGCGTTATCGCGTGTTTATACTTTTGCGCTAGTTTACCCAACGCGAAAATTATCGATATGAATTAGATGGCGTTTACATGTGTTGATGTGGAATCATTTAACATATTAGTCTGGAAATATTTACACACAAGTGAATTAAGTACACGAAACTTAAATCATTCGCCTTTCGTTCCAGTGACGTAAGTTTTGTAACAGAATACAAAAGACCAGCTAACATAAAATGTGGTACGATATTATTTACCCGCTAAAGAAATCTAGAACATTCTTCAAATTGGTTGGGTAGCCTTATACCAACATTGCCTGTTGTGCACTTGTAAGAGTAGGCCCCCACTATCATTTTACTATTTTTCTTTTTTACATGTTATAAATATGTTATATTAATCGTAAAACTAAGGTAAGACATGTACTTGTGTTATATATGGCCTGCTTATTATATTAATCGTAGAACTAAGGTAAGACATGTACTTGTGTTATATGTGGCCTGATTATTATATTTATAGTAGATGTAAGGCACTTCTTATGATATATAGGGTCTTCGTATCAAAATAGTAGTATAACTAAGGTAATACTTAGGATATATATTGTCTTCTCGTTATATTTATCAGAAATTCCTTCAAATAGGGAATACATGAATTTGCATCAAAGCAATAAGAAATCACAATCATTCATCGAATAATTTTCTCATAGACTCCCTATCAATATCTCAATTTTTGTTTGCTGTTGAACAAATACAGTGTCCTTTTTGCATTTGATAAGGCCTACAATTAATTTTTAAGTTTACTTCAGACACCATATAAGCATTAGAACCGTCTTTTTCAAAGATATATATATATATATATGTTTGTGTATCACGTTCAATGTTATCTAGTTGGACATGGTAGCACGTACAGTGTAGAATGTAGAAGACAATCTAGCATGAACATAATCACTTACCTCAAAACGACAGCACATCGACTACTCAGTTTGTTATGAATCAGTAACGTATGAGTGTGTTAACATGGTTTGGTTATAATCGAGGCTTTAAACCGCAGTGAAGCGTGAAGCTCGAAGAACTAGAGTCGTGTATTAAATTTTAATGCTCTGTAGATGTGACGTCACATCTATTCTTTCGCGTAGAATAACGAGCTTAGCCTGATCGCATGGACAACATTTAAAATAGCTATATACATGTGACATATATTTCATTTGTATTTATATTTATTAACCATTGTGTGTATAAATAGATAGCACACATACATATATGTGCACAAACGCCTGCTGTATTGGTATTAACGCCAAAATGGATTTTTTCTTATAAATCCAGGCTAGTCTGAACTTACGGAGTAAACGGGAACGTCTCTTGTGTACCAGGTTTGTACTTTGTTGACAGTTTTCACACACGAAATTCGATTCTGTAAAATCAACCTACTGAGGGACCCCTTGAGATGACGTAGAGGTCACGTGGTTCAGTGCTAAGAGAGTTTTCGGTTCAGACAGACGTGTTTTCTTATTCATTTAACAATTAACAGCATAGTACGGATACCAAGATTAATTATAGCTATCAGCTTATCTTGTTGTACATATAGATGTTTCCGGAATACCTGGTTAGTCCGTGTTAACAATGTTAACATGAGATGTCCGGATTTCAATGTTCATTAACAAAGTTAATTGAAGTCGTTTTTTTCTCTCAGATTATCAGTTTAGTTTATTTTAGAAGGTTCTCAGGCATCTATATCGATGAATCTCGAGGGACTGTGTGATTTGCGATGACGAAATATTGTAAAAATAAAAAGTTCAGCGTGTGGAGATATTCGCAGTGTGACCCTTGCAACAGATCGTGATGTGGAAATGTTCGCGTCGACGATGGCTCGAAAATCATCCCATATATCTATGACCCATAGAATCTACAAATATCCATTGCGTTATCGCGTGTTTGTACTTTTGCGCTAGTTTACCCAACGCGAAAATTATCGATATGAATTAGATGGCGTTTACATGTGTTGATGTGGAATCATTCAACATATTAGTCAGGAAATATTTACACACAAGTAAATTAAGTACACGAAATTTAAATCATTCTCCTTTCGTTCCAGTGACGTAAGTTTTGTAACAGAATACAAAAGACCAGCTAACATAAAATGTGGTACGATATTATTTACCCGCTAAAGAAATCTAGAACATTCTTCAAAATGGGTTTGTAGCCTTATACCAGCATTGCCTGTTGTGCACTTGTAAGAGTAGGTCCCCACTATCATTTTACTATTTTCTTTTTTACATGTTATAAATATCTCCATGACATAACATGGTTTGAGTTACACGCCTGGTATTCATGTTACAGAGACATCCATGAAACTAAACAAGTTGTATAAGCTGGTCTGTTTAATGGTTTGAGTGAAATGTTATACTACAAATGAAGTTTGATGTTTCACACGGCCCAGTACTCAGATTCTTGTATCATAAAATGTATTCGTGGACAGATTATTTGCATTGACACGTTACAAATTACAACAGTAGCTCTTGGTTCATTATATACTACTCCTTATACGCACAGGAATGCAAATGTAATTAGTATCATAAGGTCTCCCGAATTATATCATTTTGATTATTTTAGATGAGAGAGGGAAATTAATAGATACATGACACGTTTATAATACTTTATGTTTATTCAAACATTTTGCGAGAGAAAACAAATCATATGATAACAAAACAGATTTGAACAAATAAGACATTTCATAATTGAACTGAGAATGGTCTTAATAGTCTAATAAATAAGATCAGTTACAAATACATTGTAACGCAATATCGTTTTATATCAAAGGAAGTACTTTACATGGTACTGTTATGATCCTGTGTTCGTATCTTAGGAAATACTTCACATGATACCGTTGTGATCATGTGTTGATATCTTCGGAAATACTTCACATGTTACCGTTGTGATCATGTGTTGATATATTAGGAAATACTTCACATGTTACCGTTGTGATCATGTGTTGATATCCTCGGAAATACTCCACATGTTACCGTTGTGATCATGTGTTGATATATCAGGAAATACTCCACATGTTACCGTTGTGATCATGTGTTGATACACAAGGAAATACTTTACATGTTACCGTTGTGATCATGTGTTGATATATCAGGAAATACTCCACATGTTACCGTTGTGATCATGTGTTGATATACAAGGAAATACTTCACATGTTACCGTTGTGATCATGTGTTGATATATTAGGAAATACTCCACATGTTACCGTTGTAATCATGTGTTGATACACAAGGAAATACTTCACATGTTACCGTTGTGATCATATGTTGATATACAAGGAAATACTCTACATGTTACCGTTGTGGTCATGAGCTTATATATTAGGAAATACTTCACATGTTACAGCTGTGATGATGTCGAGGGATCATTGCCAGAAGGTGCTATCTGCCATATTTGTCAAAAAATGTTTTATTGCTCCATTTGATTCAATAATACATTACCCTTAATCTGTGAAATCTGTACAAAATTCCAATTATTGATGAAAATAATTAATAATTACATTAGGTGCTATCTAAGTATTTCACAAAACCTGATTGCCAGAATGTGCTATCTACTACTGTTAGCCTGCCAAAAGGTGTTATGTCACAGATAGCACCTTCTGGCCGAACAGTTTGCAACCTGATACGCAGACTATATTACAAAGAACATGACAATGATACATGCTCAACAAAGATTGTCCCACTAGATATTTCCCTCAGAAAATGGAAACACCTTAACGGAGGAGAATCAACCTGAATTTTCTCATGAAAATGTCCAATACAGTGATCCAACGGACCCGATTATAAAGGCAACATGGATGCATTCATTTTTACAAAACAACTAGTAAATGAATCTGATCCTGATTCTGATTCATTGCCGTCTGTAACAAGCAGTGACGAAACTGACAATAACCTTCTGAGGGACTGGTAGCATGGAAACAAGAAGATAACAGCAAAAAAGACCGGAAAACTATTTACAGTAGCAGGTGATTCCGAAACAGCCCTATCTGAAATCGCCAAAACCATGAAGAAAAGCATAAATGAAAAACAAAGAAAGAAAACTTTTCTAGCAATTCACCAGCGAAGGTTTGGCGTTCTTTTAAAAAGCTATGGATTAAAAAGGCAGGATATTGCAAAAATTAGCAGTTGCCTCTTTCAAGCAATTTCAACTCAACTGAAAAGGAGCAAAACTCTTCGGATAGCACCTTTTTGCTCATTATTATTGAGGTAAATTTCGCCGGCCAAAAGGAACTATCGAGCATTTTGACCAAATATGGCAGTTTAAAAGACAGATATGACCAAAAGTACTGTACAGTAAAAAGTACAGGCCATCAATATTACCAAATAATAACATTCTCATTTAAAGCATGATTAATAAATATATATTTAAAACCTTAAATCTCAATTATCTCGAAAAGTAAAATAATCCAGAAAGCACCTATTGGCAATGAACCCTCGATATGTTCTTATCTTAGAAATTATTTCACATGGTACACTATACTGTTGTGGTCACGTGTTTATATATAAAGAAGTACTTCACAGGTTTCCGTTGTGATCACGTGCTTATATCTTAGAAATTTCTTCACATTGTACTGTTATGATCGTGGGTTTATATCCTAGGAATACTTCACATGTTACCGTTGTGATGATGTGTTTATATTGTAGGACGTAATTAACATTTAACCTTTGGAACCATGTGCTTATGTCTCACGCTCAACGTGTCACGCTTTGAATAACTTCGTGACAATATCGTTTTATCACTGACTGTAAGCAAAACCCATTACCGGGTCCAGATTAAAACGTTATGCATAGCACGTTTTTAATCACATTAAAGAGACCCTGCCGAAAAAATATGTATTCGGCTAGGTCTCATCAATCTCATATGAATCTCATACGTTATGTGTAACACATACAGGGTCAGGCTCGACCATCTAAGGACAGAAAGTTAAGCCTGCTGGAAATCATTGAAACTGTTGAACGCGATTTCAAAATATGTTTAGGTATAAATAGAGATACCTGCATACATTGCCAAATTATATTATTGTGTCACTTAATGCAGATAATTTGGTTTTAAATGATTAAATGATATCATGCCAAGTAATATTTGAAATTAACAATGTCACAAAAAGCTGATAAGACCAGTAATAACCTCTCTGAAGCAAGCAGAGCAGCCTTCTCTGAATTTAAAGCTATATGACGATCTAGTCAAACGATTAAAGTTCATCGTTATGAAAGATAATATCTATGCAAGAAGATAAAACCATGAGAAAACACCGGATCATGATCCAAGTTACTGGAATATTGGTTTTCTGTTGTTCAAAATTTGTTTTGGAACACATGTCAAACAATACTATTTTAGCTGATATATATGTATATGCACGATATCTGTATTACTTTCCTTCCCTAAAGAACCGATATTCTAAACAAATGCAATTATATTGGCTGGTACACTTAGAGGGAATGTGCTATTGCGATTACTTAAGTAGATGGAATGGTATATAGGTTACATCGGTGCCTGATTTAAGACTAAGTACAACGTCAACTTTCTGTGGATTAAACACTCCAAACACAGGCCAAATACCCGCCCTGAAGTCTTGATTAGTGAACTTGAACAAACTGACCATATCACGGGACTTGTCAAGCACAATGACAGACTGGTTTTGGGTGTCTGCATTTAAGCCCAGAGTCATCACATGACAAGAACCTGAAGTGCCTGCCTGTATGGTCTGAGAGGATATCAGCTTGCCGTTTCCCCTGAACCCAAGTCGAACTGTGCCATCGTTAGAGCAGGCGTGAGCCGCGATAGAACATGAGTGTTTATCATTAGCGACGGTGTCAGAACTGTCAACAACGCTGTCATGCGCAAACCCAATTTCAAAGATGGTGACGTCATTGGCAAGATTATGATCAAATTGGTAGCTGATATCCACCTCGAAGTAAACGTCCTCTGGTAAGATTATTTGTGAGGATGACTTGACTCCTTGGTATCGTTGGAGTTTATGTTCTCTCCTACTCCTAACCGTGGCGTGGTTTGGTTTTCTTTCATCGTGTTCGTCCTCAGGTTGTAGTCGAGTCTGCTTCCTGTTGAACAGGTTTTTTCTGTCCTTCGAAAGGAGCCGAGATTTATGCAAAGTTGTTTCATCCAAGTGAAACGTGGCCCCTTAAAAAGGAAAAGCAAATATATATAAAAAAATACATTCTGTAGCCTGTTGGCGCGCATTCAGTGTCATTTCAAGACATATAACTCAACTCAATATACCGTTAAAAAGTTCACGGGTTTTTAATTTTTGTGGAAACATTTGTAAAATACAATGTAGCAGCTTAATAAAAAGTAGTTTATATCCAGCTTTCGCATTGAAGTCAACCAGCAATATCATGTCTATTTCTAGTTTATTTACGAACTTAACATTTAAAACGTTTCTTCAATATCAACCAAAATCAGCGCCACGACATGTTTTCCATGAGGACCCCATTACTCAGTATTCAAATCAAGCGGACATGTCTCCGCTGTTTGACGTCGTTAACAAATAACGTAAATAATCAAAATGACTAACAAAATGACATATTTATTATGTCTAAAAAAAAAATTGATGATTGTTATCATGCAAAATTTGTTCCTCAATGCAAATAAATCTTGGTTGGATTTTGGTATTATTTTTGTTTTAAAATATAGAAATAAGTGAAACTGTTGACCTACACATTTAACTGCTTGCAGAGGTGGATCATATGCATGAGGATACTCTTGCATTACAGGAAATGACACATGGACCACTAACGTGGTTCATGTCATTTTCCTGTTATGCAGTGGGCATTCATATTGCCTATGAACCGCATCTGAAAGCAGTTTAACGCTTAAATTTAGACACACATATGTGTTTCCACAGAACCGTATGAGTTATACGCAAAATTATTGAAATATGTGTACCGGTATATGTATGTTTATTTATGTGTGTTAATCTGTATTTTGTAAACTCGATATTTGTATAATGTCTTACAATGTAAGGGATTTAGTTTATTTACTCTTGTACTATGTAGAAAAATATCAACTTTGTTCATTACGAAAGATTTTTAATGAATCTCAATAAAAAAGAAGTGAATCTTGAACATCGTCATTCATTAAAACAACTATGATATCGAGACAACAAACCATGCTATTGTTCAACTATCCTAACTTGTTAATTTTTGTTTTAATTTGACCCACGTGACATAGAGAGTCGGTCGAGGTCATCCTGCCATAGCAAACGGATCCAAGTATTTATTTGAACATACTGGATGGCTCTTCATCCAATCACGCTACTTCCAATTTTCATTAGGCTTGATGCCAATTATTTGTACAAAATTGATTTTCGTCAGACTCACATGCTACAGGTAATATCATTTTTCCAATGAAATCATGACAGTGTCAATAAAAAGTGCCCATTAATATTTAGTAATCATTTTACCTCGAAGCAATGTGTTGTCCGTCAGGTTTTGAGTAACACGTGTCTATGTGATATCAATATCGCAAAGGGACGCATTTACTAGAAAACTGTTTATCATAGCATTTATAATAAAAATAATAATACACATCATTGATATAGCGTCCTAAACGATTTGTAAAATTACTCTAACACGCTTTACCCTACATCAATAATAGTATTAGCTTCAGTAGAAAAAAAGGCTTACAAATCACCATTTCACGTTAAGTAAGAAGACATTTATCTCAATATGCATATAAATAAATATATATAAAGGATACATGACATGAAGAGTACAAGGTGAACATGACGTCTGTGCAAACAGCCTAAAATACAGACGTGAACAGGTGGGTCTTTACATACTTACGTGTTATAGAACGCTCCGGCCGTGAGGAACCTGTAGCTGGTTCCGGAACTTGGTTAATGGTCGGTAAACTGTGTACTTCATTTCTCCCGCAATCTGAAATTATATTGTAATATTAATAAAAAATATTCATTTTTACTATCATATATGAATAAGACATTGGAGGTGAGTTTGGTATAAGATATGATATTGTTATTTTAACCCTTTCACTGACCCCTTCCGTTCACAAACGTTGAGACAGAACTTCTCTGACAGACATTTGGTTTCATTTTATAGAAGAACCTTCGAGAGCCTTACATTAGTTATTTTGCTGTGGCGTATTAAATTTATATAATAAACATGTATATCGTAGCATGAATACATCGTGTGTTATTGGAGTGTCTATATAGCATGAATTCAACACCTACAAATCCATGCACACAGGGATAAGTCTTCAGGAGAAAGTTTTTATTGTCCCAGATTACAGGGGGCCGTCGGGGAACAAGACAAAGATATCGTATTTATAGGTATAAAGATGTCTTTGTTTATCCGCCCATAACTACCATCTCTCGGATATAGCTACTTTTGTTGCTACTTTTAGCTTCAATGATCACGTGTGTAACGTTAGCAGAACTATAAATAGAGAGGTTTATCTTCATACCACAAATCATTAAAGTTAGGTTATATATTCATATTCATGATTTTATCTTATGTAACACATACACGCTCGCAGGCTGTTACAAGTTTAATAAGTCGTGAAGCGAAATATACTTTGCACGCGTTGTTGGTTTGGGTCATCTTATAACTTCCTATAACTAGACGGTGTAATGTACAAAGTGACAAGGCCGCACAAATGTTGGTAAGAAATAATCAATGGTAAGGGAAAAGTTTTAAATAGGAATACAACAAACCTTCGAACCGCTGATATCATTTTACTGCTATAGTTTTGTTTTGACAGATCAGATTGATGTATTTTGAGGATTTAATTTGCAATTAAAAACACTTGATTCTTATAAGTAATAATTGGAAATGTTCACTTACCACTGGTTAAAGTAAACTAATCTTGGAGCAACTAGGGTAGTATTGTTTATGTTAATTCACTACCTTGGAAATTGATTGTCCTTGAAGATGCATATCAGACGGTAGATCAGATTTAATGTACATCTACATGTACTTAACATAAGTTACAAAAAAAGGACAATTGTGACTCTTTCCTGCCAAAATTTCGACTATTTATTTGCCTAGCCGGATAATACTAGTTACTCAAACCTACACCACAGCAACAGGTACCTCCGAAAACCCCCCAAAATGGGTGATTTGTAAAGGATAACAACCCGTGACCATCAACGTTCTAATTGTAACAACTTGGGTGTACATAACTAACTGGATATAAACTCATTTTTGCGTAAAAAATATATAAACAGTCAAGGTATCCATTTCATAGAACTATTATAATATTATATTGGGAGCATTTTCTAACATGATTCTGCGATTAATTTTAAGCATATTCCAGCTAGGAATTTGCTTCGTTAGCTAATGACTAACATTTCTGATAGTTCTGAAACTGAAGATAACGTTTTTGACTGAGGGGCCCTCCTTAGGTTCACATGTTATGTAATGTTTATGTATAGCATTAACTACGGTTATGTATTAACTCCTATTAAAATATTAATTATATATATACCGTAACAGCTGGAGAGCCAATACATTGCTGCTCACAATATAAAACAAAAGAACTCAAAGTGTACATGTCAGATGAGAGGTCAAATTATGGAACTTCATGTACTCCACTTATAGTACGACCGTATGAAGGTCTCTTAAGAACATTTCTGTTTTGTGATATTTAAAAAAAATCACATTGATATATCGAATTTTATCGAATTCCCGGGGATATTTAATGTTCTATTTATCTGGTGCAAGTTTCTAGTGATACTGTCCCTTTGTACGTGATATACATACAAAATTTGATTGGGAGGAATAACTAATAGCATACTCAAAACTGTTGCATACTTGTTGTAATTAAATTGGAATTGCCATGATGTGGGTTATGTTTAATATTCCACAAAAAACAATTGTAACAAAAGCTCTTCGACCGACACCGGAAGTTGAACCTGCATATAGCAGTACAGTCACGATTTAAACATTTCATATGACTGGTGTTGGCATTAGTTAACTGCAATATTAAAAGATAAGTATGCCAGTTTTTGCTACTTTTTATAGTGCTTGTAATTTACTCACCGCGGTTTAGAAGTTCGACTTTTGGTAGAGGTGGTCGTTCTGGGCCTCTGGGGCTCTCAAGGTCAAGGTCATCTACTGCCAAAACACATTAACGAATTACTCACAAGAAGATCATAAATGGATCCATTTGTCGCATAATCGAAGTTTGTACATGTCACACACAGAGGTGATTGAATTTTAAAACCTGATGATAGATACAGCATGCCAAAATGAATGGCATTGCATCATACAGCTGTTTCGTCCTTCTAGAACTC
This sequence comes from Mizuhopecten yessoensis, assembly GCF_002113885.1. Taxonomy (NCBI): domain Eukaryota; kingdom Metazoa; phylum Mollusca; class Bivalvia; order Pectinida; family Pectinidae; genus Mizuhopecten; species Mizuhopecten yessoensis. The sequence continues at coordinate 220,434 of NW_018408468.1, read as the reverse complement.
ATTAATGAGGTTTGGGAATTGTTTGCTGTATTTTGATATAATTGTTCATTTCTAGCTTTACTCTAACATTATTGTTAGCTACACTCGACCCTGGAAATTACGCCTATTGGTAGAGAGTGTATACACACTGTATGAAATAGGTCATTGGTAGGATTAACAGAGACAACGGGGGACACCAGCATAGTCATTTGTATGAACCGATATTGACCTAACGGGGAGAGGGGGCTAGATCGACACCATACCAGTAATCTATTCGATACAGTGTGTATACCCTCTCTATCGATAGGCATACGGTCTCGGGTCGAGTAACATATGGATTATACATTTTTGTCACATCGTTCTACCGGTAAACAATACAAATCGCTCACTCAGTCATAGCTAGATAAAGGGACCAGTCGGTCTTGAAACGTTGCGACACGTTTAAAAGTTATTGTTAGTTATACTGTTATACAATTGTTAGCTTACTTGTAATGTAAATGTTAGCTTTACTGTTACACAATTGCCAGTTTTACTGTTGTACAAGTGTTAGCTATATTGTAACACTCAACAAAATAATAGATAAAGTAAGTTAGAATATAATACATGTAATCATCTGAATTCTTACCTACTTTTTATTTAGTATTAAAACTAATTTGCCTAGCTTTGTATGTATACATGAAAACATACCGACCCAGCTAGCTACTAGTATATATATATTAAGGATTCAAATTGCTTTTTGTCAATTTCACGGGGTAACGGACAGAGTTTGTCCCGGGTTAATTTATGAACTAAGAAGCAATCTCAGTTGAATTGGTCTGACCACCGACTCAATTCATCACCTCGTGATATAAACCGAAGTATTATTTAATCTCAATTTATTAATTAGATCTGCTTGTCAATATATGAAATTTGGATAAGTGCTAGATATACTTAAGCTTAGGTAAGCCGACTTAACCAATATGTTCTGCTAACCAACCTGTCTACCACTGACGAAATATGTTTATTTTTGACAACGTAGAGGAAGGGAAATAACTCCTTAATCTCTATAGTAAATATGCGTCTTATTTATATCACTAACATGATACAAGGAAATCTGGATGAATCAGATTGCTATTTTTGCTTTACACCGAATAATTTTAAAAATAATCAAGCTATTCATATACACTGTGAATTCAAGGACTTATCTCTTAAATGTTTAATATGGGGCACTAAAGGTAGTTTCCTATGTTGTTGCTGATTCCTTGCAGTACCGACTCAAGTGATAAAGAAAGACTATGACAAAAAATAGTTTTGCCTGTATACTATGGTGATGTGAAGATCAACGATAATTATTATTCAATAGCCCTTTTAAATATATGAAATGGAAGAAAGGATATTCAGTTTTTAGACGACATATTTTATGAGTAAAACTTATAATAAAATTTATTCGGTGAAACGTAAGGTTTTACGATTCAAGGAAAACTGATTTCTTTTTTCTGTGCCAAATAACATTGTTTTTGTCATATTCACACTGAACCAATCGGGAGAGAGGAGCCTAGAAAAGAGTATGAAAAATAACAAAGATTGTCACAATAGTCCTGCCATTGAGATGTCAACACAGCATTTTTGTAGGCGAGAGAAAGGGTTTCCTGTTCATGGCACCCCATATCTGTACACACAACTACAATAAACATAATACTCTTGGTTTCTTGATATATACATTTAGTCATAATTCCTCCGCTCTTACTAAGCAGTCGTCAAAACAACAAAATGTTCATCCAGCGTAGTGTTCGGTAAATCCCCCCCCCCCCCTCACACATACGAAAACGGATATAAATTATCACAAGAGTGTTAATAAGGGAAATGATGAACCGTATACAAAACTCACTTGTTTTCATGTGTGGTTTGCGACCGAGTGAGGAGGACACCTGCTCTACACTAGTATCTGGAACAGAAACATGCTTAGCATGCTTAGAACCAAACAGAGTTCACGGTAATAAAAGGCCCTAAAATGTATGTTATAGCTTATCTTTGTATGCTTTTACAATCAAACATGAATATTTGTCTTCAAAATCACCCTCCCCCCCCTAAAATAAATGTATCATTATGTTAAGGTTCAAACTACACAGCCTCAAACATTGGTCGCGCCTCTGAAAAGAAATATTCACAAGGCAATATGTTATTGTGTAAATTGATGTTTTTCTGTAATAAATGTGTATTTACATTATCCTAAGCACGTGTAGCGCCATATGACCATTTTCTTTAAAAAATGACGTTGAGTCGTAAATATGATAATAAGTATACAGAGGTTATAAGATGACAATATTATGAAACTCAGTCATGCAATTTATATAGCTTCAACACCATTTAAATGGTTAATACTAGCTGGTGTTGCGAAAAAGTCTTTAATATAAATCCTTTATAAAGCTAAATAGAGTACCTGACGATCGTCTTTGTCTCCTGCTAGCGGCCGGTGGTCCTGTACGGGAGAACGTTACTTGGTAACCTGTGTATGTACGTTAACAAGATTTTGGCAAACTTTTCTACGTGGTTAAAGTTCACATTTCACAGCGTATCCTTTATATATATACCTCAGACATATACAGATCATATTTAAAGAAATAGATAATAATAAACAGCTTGGCTAAAATAAATCAAGCTAGTACAGTGACATGTATTAAGTATGTGCGAATGAAGGTAAGAAATACGTCTTACTTACCATTTGATTTGGGGACTCGTCCCTCCCATACAGGCATCCGGTCATCAAAGGTCTTCAGACACAGTTCACAGGAACCAAGCGCCGGAAGTATCATCTCGTACGTACCACCGTCCCGGTGTGCTAGACTGGTCTTTGAATGTATCTCACCGTCCTTCGACACAGTGGCCTCTATCTCTAAGTGTTCGTCCAGCAGTTTCCCTTCGTAATTCTGAAGTTCAATGATTATTTTGCCTGGACTGTCACTGGTAACTGGCTCTGCATGGACACGTGTTTTCGGTCGATAGAAGGCAGAAGATTCAACATTTCCCAACGATTGGATAAATGTTCCAAATTTTAATCCTATATTGAGGCCATTGAAAGATAGAAAAGAAGATTCAAATGGCTCTTTATCTAAATCAAGGCTTTGGAGGTATGAAAATCGTCTGGCGATCACTGGGGCTATCTTTAGAAAGGCTGGTTGATTATTTGAGGTAAGACTCTGGTGCAGGAAATCGCAACAGTTTTCGATTGATTTGACAATTATGTCAAGAGATTCGTCTTGGTGTTCAAGAACTTCCTTCTTTCTTAGTGCTGCCACATTAAGTTCAGTCATCAAATCCTCCTTGCGTCTTGTCAGCAACTGTATTAGAGTTTTGAATGTGGCATTCAGCTCCTCAACCGATTTAGACATATTATTGTCAACTCCTTCTTTCGCCTGTTTTACCTTTGTTCTGATGTTGCTACATTCAGCAATGCGACGATGCAACGTCTGCGCTTCTTCTTGAAGCTTTGTCTTCTTTGTGTTGTAAACTTCCTGGATGTCCTCAACGGCGTGTGTCTTATGGTGTATTAGAAAACATCGTGTACAGATGGATTTATCACAGCTTGTACAGTAGTAGTGCATTGCTTCCCGTTCATGTCCTTGTGTATAACAAAACGCTTGGTGCGTAAATTTGCTAATATTTTCCTCTAAACTTTGCTCTTCGTCAAGAGAGAATACTTCGTGTCCTTGTAGAAATACCAGACGTTGATGCGCGTCTCTGCATGCGTCACACAAGAAATGGGAGCATGTTGTACATCTATATTTAGCAACATCGTTAGAACCACACCCCTCACACACTAAATCAGGCCTACGGAGTGATGCACGAACGAAATCCTGAAGATCCTTACGAGTATAGTCAGTAGGAAATATACCAAGGTTCTCATCAGGAACAGGGTATGTTTTTTGGCATAACGTACAGGTAACACTAGCATCTTTTATGATTGATTTCAGGCAGGTATCACAATGTGTATGTAGACACGGTAGGACCCTTGGGAGTCGACCTTTTTGAGAAAACTCTTCATAACATACAGGACATTCCAGGAATCTTTCCTTTAATTTTTGAACGTAGCTTTTATCAGTTGGGTCCATTGTTATATATCTAGAAGAGAAAGTCTTTGTATAAATTGTAAGACAATAGCAATTCACATTGTATGAACATTATTCTATTTTCATTTCATTAAATTTTATTTGATTTAGAAAAAGGATTGAACAACAGGCATAGCCTATATTAGTTCTCTCCTAAAGGTAACAATGGGTGTATAAATATATATATATATATATATATAAAATAATATGTTGCTATTTTGAAATTTCAAATTTGATTATTTTAAGTATGAAACATAAAATGTTTAAAAATGATATATGAGTTTGGAAGTAAGGACAAAATTGAGGGGGTTGTTATAATATGTGAAATAGTGTATTCACTATGTTTTCCAAACTTTTTTTTTTTTTTTAGAGCCTCGAATCCAGCATCCATGACAGGATTCCTTCCACTCATGGGATACAGACCGAAAATGTCCATATTGGCTTATCAGCCACTGGTCATCCACCCATGAGTTTTGGGGCCAGCCATGGATACTGCATTCTGATTTTCATAGTTAAGATAATTAAGAAAGGGAGAATTTGGCAGATTTTGAACATAATACTATATTGTAAAGGAATATATAGACACTAATAGAATATGTTCCCACCACGGAGAGACTAATCTATATTTCCATGTACAGGTTTCCACTTCCCAAGCAGCAGGCACTGAACAAGAAAGTATATAGAAACTCTATAAATTTTCCAGTTTCAAAACCCTGTTGGGTAATTTCGCTAAAAAACACTATTATATAAGAATTCTGTTTTGCATGGCACGATGTTAACATACTACGCTGAAGGATAGCTGTATTGTACCTCTGTGTTTATACCTGTAAGCCTATTTATAGAACTTTTATCCAGACACGGCGAACTAGTGTGCTTTGTTGTTTCGTTGTAACTACCCTTAATTATGAGTACGTAACGTTACTTGGTTTTGACCTAGATTTGCAACCTGGTGGCTGTCCTTCCAATACACCTGGTGTTATTCCCCTGTACTTTTTCACACGTATCGTTGTAAATAATTCCTTTAATTATTTTTGGCCTTGGTTTACGAACTATTTTGATTTTGACTAAGTGTTTTTTGACACGTTCTCTAATGTGTTGTTTTCTTTATATATTTTAGTACTAACGTTGTCAACCATAACACCGTGACCTTTTTTTCTGCAAGTGTAGCATGTCGATACACCAGGTTGTAGACAGTGAACTACCATACAGGGAAATCCGCCAATAATTATGTCCGGGATGGGAAAAAAATAACTCCCAATTAGAAGGAAATGTAAAATAACCAAGACGTCATATTTCTAATTATAGCTCTGATGAAATATTCTTGTGTTTTTAAATTTTCATTCATGATTGAAAATGACATCAGATCTATAAGAAAACGTGGAGATTTATAAAATGGTACATATGAATAAAGTAACAGCAAAGTGCCACAGTGGCATAGTTGGAATCATGATGTCATAGGTTTTTCCAGAATTTCAGGATTGTTGTGGAATACCGTATAGAGGGTTATTTACACGGACTTTAATTTTCGCGATTTTTACCCCAAAAACAAGAAAATTCAATTTACACGGCTTATAATTTCGCGAAATTAACATGCGAGGGAACGAACATTTAGCGGTATTTCAGTAGAGAGATATAAAAAATGTCAAATTGAGCATATTGAGCAACAAGAATTCATCGTATTTTGTTAAACAAATCATCCTCAAATAGACGCCTGATATACCATATTTGTCGAATATCCTTTCTCTTTAAGTATATGAATTGTCACAACCACGTGCACGTTATCTTATGACGACATCACGGTTATGAAGTTTGATATATAACGGCTGCTTTTTACGATTGTGTTATTATGTATTGTGCGGATCATATTTTCGGGATCACATAATTGACCCGCAAACTATCCTGCTGTACGGTATATATTTAAGTATTGTTCCTGTGAAACTCCCTAAGTGTATCCGTGAATGGATGAAATAGCTACATACAAACCGCTACCAGACATTATGTTTCGTGACGATCAATACTACATATATAATATCACAAACATTTAGAAATCCTCCCGATAATACGCAAAGCTTTCAAAGGACAGAGTTTTGTCAGACTCTGTGGAAAGCTTTATAGTTCACCTCACAGAGACTAAACGCTTTGTATACCTATAATCCTATCGCACACATCCTACGAGTTAATTGATTCAATGAAAACATAGAAATAGTGACATACATACTTTGGATATACAATAACAAATATCAATAGAAAATAAACATTGTTTGGTAATGACTTACATTCAACTGTCCACGGAAGACTTGCTCTAAATCATTTGTTGTCAAATAACTCGACCATTGTGTTAGGTATCCATTAGAAATCCTTTATGAGAAGTAAGAATACGTAACCCTGTTATATACCCTTTTACGATATACACAAGTTCAGTTGGGATATAGTAAGACGCTATTTATAACACAAAAGACGTTAATAATTAGGACAGTCAGATCTAAAACAAAGCGTGTGATACCATTGATGGCCAGTTAGCCGTGTAATATCTTTTAATGTTCCAGCGCAGTACGAGTGCAAGACAATGACAAAATGATGAACCTTTGATCTTCTGTGTAACACGTCAAATACGATATTGCATAGTGTTTATCATATCCACTAACAGCTTACTACAGCTGCTCGGTGCACTGAGGTCCATGGTGTTTTTGAATACATGCATGTATATAATATTACTATCTACAATCATTTCACTAGGTACACGTATACTTTATTTACATACATAATGAAATTCATCAACAGGTATATTTATACACTTAGGATCATGGTTTATTTACATACATAATGAAATTCATGAACAGGTATATTTATACACTTAGGATCATGGTTAATTAACATACATAATGAAATTCATTAACAGGTATATTTATACACTAAGGATCATGGTTTATTTACATACATAATGAAATTCATTAACAGGTATATTTATACACCTATATAAGGATCATGTTTTTTTTTACATACATAATGAAATTCATTAACAGGTATATTTATACACTTAGGATCATACTTTATTTACATACATAATGAAATTCATTAACAGGTATATTTATACCCTTAGGATCATACTTTATTTACATACATAATGAAATTCATTAACAGGTAGATTTATACACTTAGGATCATACTTTATTTACATACATAATGAAATTCATTAACAGGTATATTTATACACTTATATAAGGATCATGGTTTATTTACATATATTATGAAATTCATTGACAGGTATATTTATACACTTATATAAGGATTATGGTTTATTTACATATATAATGAAATTCATTGACAGGTATATTTATACACTTATATAAGGATCATGGTTTATTTACATACATAATGAAATTCATTAACAGGTATATTTATACACTTATATAAGGATCATGTTTTATTTACATATATAATGAAATTCATTAACAGGTATATTTATACACTTATATAAGGATCATGGTTTATTTCCATACCAAAGTAAATTTTCGGAAAATTATTTTATTTAGTACTAACATACTTTATCCGAAAATACTACGAAATTCATCACAACATATTACATATTCATGGAGTCGTAAACTACAATGTACTTACAGTGCTATTAACGTCCTTTGTCCTGCATTTTGTTTTGTAATGCGATAATTAAATGCTTGTGTCTCGGGAGGATTCACAGATTGCTGTCACTATTACCTTTTACTTATACAAATATAATCGAATAACTTACAACAGACTTCCTCAAGTTTAATCACATAAGAACACTAGAAATATTGAGTGATGACATTTCTCCCAAAACCACTACTGGTTTATTACTGGATAAACCTGCCAGTGATAACCCTTCAATGAGTTGGTAAACACGTCGATGATCTTTCATTTGTCATTCTTCTTATTATGACAACAAGTGGAATGCTTTGCAATATCAACTTTCATTGTGACATCATAGTTCATGACAATTTTGTCACCAATCGGAAACAGAACTAATATATAAAGAAATGTATTTATGTAAGTCCATTAACGTTTAGGGTACAAACAAGTTTAACTATATCATTACCAATGACCCTTTTACAATAAATGATTCTTAAAACCGTCATCTTCGCTAGCCTAGGGTTACGATCCGGTACGATCTACCTACTCTTGAAGAGTAAGAAGACCGGATCGTACCGAACCGTAACCCTTGGCTAGCGAAGATGTTAAACCATATGCTGCCATGCATTTGTTATTCGAAATGTGAATGTTTGAAAATAGAAACAAGGAACATTACATTACCAAGCTTATTGTTTACCAACGTTTCTATACAGAAATTATACAAATACAGCAAACTGAGTGTCCAATTCATAGGCAACATATCATATGAAAACTGTGACTGGGGAGGCAACTCTTATTCAGAAAAACTCCTTTAGGCTCCTACACGTCAAAACACCTCCGAGTGGAACTCTTCTTTGCAATTAGAACTGATGAAATGGTACCTTTCACCTTAAACAGTTATTGTATTTCGGAATAATTTCTTTCATTTGGCAATGAATGTGTATTGCATTGCATAGTGAAAAGACATTATGCTAACATTTACTTCAGAAACGCAATCCAAAGATATCCAATCAGATACATTCGTTACATCATTACAGCAGTTTCATGATTTTTTTAGTGCCAATTAATTTCATTTGGTAATATACGCAATACGTAATGTTCGAATGTGCTACGTCAGCTTCAGGTGTGTAAGTAAATCTGTTATGCATACATTACCTATGTATTACACAAAATCTTTGCAACAAAAACTTATGCTAGTGTACAAACAGCCGCCTGTAGAAAAAAAAGTTTCTCAGTCGGGACGTAAAACCGATTATTCGGGTTCCTGCACTCAAATTATCGATTAGATAGCATCTCTATGGCAACTCGAGATGTTTTGGAAGCCAAAAAACAGTGGGGAGAACTACAGAGTTCTCCCTTCCTCTCCATGTTTATTGATCATTATCGGGAAGATACACCAAAGTAGCGATAGTAAGGGACCACCGGGGTGATTTGTCCTCGACCTCACATAACCGGTACAGTGAGAACATCTCCCAACTACACTGACGTTTAAAGAAACATGTTTAGTATATTTTATTGAATATTGTCTAAATGGTAAGATTTACTACATGTTAAAGTGAAATAACCCCACAAAGTGAAAAGTGAAAGAATATGTGACTTTTATTAATGTAAAACCATATCCTTTTAGTAACAACACACAAAAAATAGGCATAGTATTTCCTAAGTTATGTTCACTTACTCAAAATCTGACTGCTCAATAACAGCAACCGATAAACAATAATGAAATCAAAGTATATGTAGAGGTGATTTCATAGATTTATTTTGAATATTCACACTCTTCGTAACGGAAAAAAAATCATTAGTTTTCCTCTATAACAATTGTAATGCATAAGAGAAAAAGCTACTGCCATAAGAACGTGCAGGAATTCGAAGCGTAATGACTGCACGCATAACTGAGTGGGCTATCAAGCGTAATGACTGCACGCATAACTGAGTGGGCTACCAAGCATAATGACTGCATGCATTACTGAGTGGGCTACCAAGCGTAATGACTGCATGCATTACTGAGTGGGCTACCAAGCGTAATGATTGCATGCATTACTGAGTGGGCTATCAAGCGTAATGACTGCACGCATAACTGAGTGGGCTACCAAGCATAATGACTGCATGCATTACTGAGTGGGCTACCAAGCGTAATGACTGCATGCATTACTGAGTGGGCTAACAAGCGTAATGACTGCACGCATAGCTGAGTAGGCTACCAAGCGTAATGACTGCACGCATTACTGAGTGGGCTACCAGGCGTAAAGACTGCACGCATTACTAAGAGGGCTACCAAGCGTAATGACTGCATGCATTACTGAGTGGGCTATCAAGCCCAATGACTGCACGCATTACTGAGTAGGCTACCAAGCGTAATGACTTCACGCATAACTGAGTGGGCTACCATGCGTAATGACTGCACGCATTACTGAGTGAGCTACCAAGCGTAATGACTGCACTCATTACTGAGTGTGCTACCAAGCGTAATGACCGCACGCATTACTGAGTGGTCTACCAAGCGTAATGACTGCACGCATGACTGAGTGGGCTACCAAGTGTAAAGACTGCACGCATTACTGAGCGGGCTACCAAGCGTAATGACCGCACGCATTACTGAGTGGTCTACCAAGCGTAATGACTGCACGTATTACTGAGTGGGTTACCAAGCATAATGATTGCACGCATAACTGAGTGGGCTACCAAGCATAATGACTGCATGCATTACTGACGCATAACTGAGTGGGCTACCACGCATAATGACTGCACGCATTACTGAGCGGGCTACCAAGCGTAATGACCGCACGCATTACTGAGAGGGCTACCAAGCGTAATGACTGCATGCATTACTGAGAGGGCTACCAAGCGTAATGACTGCGCGCATTACTGAGTAGGCTACCAAGCGGAATCACTTCACGCATAACTGAGTGGGCTACCATGCATAATGACTGCACGCATTACTGAGCGGGCTACCAAGCGTAATGACCGCACGCATTACTGAGTGGGCTAGCAAGCGTAATGACTGCACGCATAACTGAGTGCGCTACCAAGCGTAATGACTGCACTCATTACTGAGTGTGCTACCAAGCGTAATGACCGCACGCATTACTGAGAGGGCTACCAAGCGTAATGACTGCGCGCATTACTGAGTGGGTTACCAAGCGTAATGACTGCACGCATTACTGAGTGGGCTACCAAGCGTAATGACTGCACGCATAACGGAGTGGGCTTCCAAGCATAATGACTGCATGCATTACTGAGTGGGCTTCCAAGCGTAATGACTGCATGCATTACTGAGTGGGCTATCAAGCGCAATGACTGCACGCATTACTGAGTAGGCTACCAAGCGTAATAACTGCACGCATAACTGAGTGGGCTACCAAGCGTTATGACTGCACGCATTACTGAGTGGGCTACCAAGCGTAATGACTGCACGCATAACTGAGTGGGCTTCCAAGAGAAGTGACTGCACGCATTACTGAGTGGGCTACCAAGCGTAATGACTGCATGCATTAATGACTGCACGCATAACTGAGTGGGCTTCCAAGAGAAATGACTGCACGCATTACTGAGTGGGCTACCAAGCATAATGACTGCATGCATTACTGAGTGGGCTTCCAAGCGTAATGACTGCATGCATTACTGAGTGGGCTTCCAAGCGTAATGACTGCATGCATTACTGAGTGGGCTATCAAGCGCAATGACTGCACGCATTACTGAGTGGGCTACCAAGCGCAATGACTGCACGCATTACTGAGTGGGCTACCAAGCATAATGACTGCCCGCATTACTGAGTGGGCTACAAAGCGTAATGGCTGCACGTATTACTGAGTGGGCTACGTAGCATAATGGCTGCACGCATTACTGAGTGGGCGACCAAGCGTAATGACTGCACGCATTACTGAGTGGGCTACCAAGCGTAATGGCTGCACGCATTACTGAGTGGGCTACGTAGCATAATGGCTGCACGCATTACTGAGTGGGCTATCAAGCATAATGACTGCATGCATTACTGAGTAGGCTACCAAGCGTAATGACTGCACGCATAACTGAGTGGGCTATCAAGCGTAATGACCGCACGCATTATTGAGTGGGCTACCAAGCGTAATGACTGCACGCACTACCAAGCGTAATGACTGCACGCACTACCAAGCGTAATGACTGCACGCATAACTGAGGGGGCTACCAAGCCTAATGACTGCACGCATAACTGAGTGCGCTATCAAGCGTAATGACCGCACGCATTATTGAGAGGGCTACCAAGCGTAATGACTGCATGCATTACTGAGTGGGCTACCAAGAGTAATGACTGCACGCATTACTGAGTAGGCTACCAAGCGTAATGACTGCACGCACTACCAAGCGTAATGACTGCACGCATTACTGAGTGGGCCACCAAGCGTAATGACTGCACGCATTACTGGGTCGGCTATGAAGCGTAATGACTGCACGCATTACTGGGTCGGCTATGAAGCGTAATGACTGCACGCATTACTGAGTGGGCCACCAAGCGTAATGACTGCACGCATTACTGTGTGGGCTACCAAGTGGAATGACTGCACGCATAACTGAGTAGGCTATCAAGCGTAATGACCGCACGCATTACTGAGTGGGATCCCAAGCGTAATGACTGCACGCATTACTGTGTGGGCTACCAAGTGGAATGACTGCACGCATAACTGAGTAGGCTATCAAGCGTAATGACCGCACGCATTATTGAGTGGGCTACGAAGCGTAATGACTGCACGCATTACTGCTGAGTGGGCTAACAAGCGTAATGACTGCACGCATAGCTGAGTAGGCTACCAAGCGTAATGACTGCACGCATTACTGTGTGGGCTACCAAGTGGAATGACTGCCCGCATAACTGAGTGGGCTACCAAGCCTAATGACTGCACGCATAACTGAGTGGTCTACCAAGCGTAATGGCTGCACGCATAACTGAGTGGGCTACAAAGCGTAATGGCTGCACGTATTACTGAGTGGGCTACGTAGCATAATGGCTGCACGCATTACTGAGTGGGCTACCAAGCGTAATGACTGCACGCATTACTGAGTAGGCTATGAAGCGTAATGACTGCACGCATTACTGAGTGGGCTACCAAACGTAATGACTGCACGCATTACTGAGTGGGCTACCAAGCGTAATGATAATGACTGCATGCATTAATGAGTGGGCTATCAAGCGTAATGACTGCATGCATTACTGAGTGGGCTTCCAAGCGTAATGACTGCCCGCATTACTGAGTGGGCGACCAAACGTAATGACTGCACGCATTATTGAGTGGGCTACGAAGCGTAATGACTGCACGCTTAATTGAGTGGGCTGCGAAGCGTAATGACTGCACGCATCAGTGAGTGGGCTACCAAGCACAATGACTGCACGCATTACTGGGTCGGCTATGAAGCGTAATGACGGCACGCATTACTGAGTGGGCTACCAAGCGTAATGACTGCACGCATTACTGAATAGGCTACCACGCGTAATGACTGCACGCATTACTGATTGGGCTACCAAGCGTAATGACTGCACGCATAAGTGAGTGGGCTACCAAGCGTAAGGACTGCACGCATTACTGAGTGGGCTACCAAGCGTAACGACTGCACGCATTACTGAATAGGCTACCACGCGTAATGACTGCACGCATTACTGAGTGGGCTACGAAGCGTAATGACTGCACGCATTACTGAGTGGGCTACGAAGCGTAATGACTGCACGCATTCCTGAGTGGGCTACCACGCGTAATGACTTCACGCATTACTGAGTGGGCTACCAAGCGTAATGACCGCACGCATTACTGAGTAGGCTACCAAGCGTAATGACTGCACGCATAATTGAGTGGGCTACGAAGCGTAATGACTGCACGCATTACTGAGTGGGCTACCACGCGTAATGACTTCACGCATTACTGAGTGGGCTACCAAGCGTAATGACTGTACGCATGACTGAATGGGCTACCAAGCGTAATGACTGCACGCATTACTGAGTAGGCTACGAAGCGTAATGACTGCACGCATTACTGAGTGGGCTTCCAAGCGTAATGACTGCACGCATTACTGAGTAGGCTATGAAGCGTAATGACTGCACGCATTACTGAGTGGGCTACCGCGCATAATGACTGCACGCATTACTGAGTGGGCTACCATGCATAATGACTGCACGCATTACTGAGTGGGCTACCGTGCATAATGACTGCACGCATTAGTGAGTGGGCTACCACGCGTAATGACTTCACGCATTACTGAGTGGGCTACCAAGCGTAATGACCGCACGCCTTACTGAGTAGGCTACCAAGCGTAATGACTGCACGCATAACTGAGTGGGCTACCAAGCATAATGACTGCACGCATTACTGAGTGGGCTACCAAGCGCAAAGCCACCTATTTTCTATTTCTTCCTGTGAAGTGCTATTATATAATGATTTGTCAACTGTGTTGTTAAGTTGATACCGTCTGGTACATTGTATATTCTAATGATTAAACAGATAATGCGGTGAATAGAAAATACAGTTTGGAATGATTTGGTCACATGAAAAATCCATATATTTTAAAAGATATTGAGTTATAAATTTCAGTTTTATCAGATCGATATGATTCATACATCAATTTGAAAACCAATTGAAATTGTTTCATAAGGACTAGTTTAAATAAGATAATATTTCGCATATATTAAGACATGTAAAATATTACGTATTTATTAAATCGGATGTTACCCTGTGGACCAATGTGAAATCGATTTAGAAAATACATATTTTGTTGTTTTTAAACATAATCATAAACAGAAAATCATAAAAAAAGAAATATAAGCAATCCAGCAAAATACTGACAACAGTATATAGTGTGATTTCGACTTTCATTGACCGTAACCTAAGGTAAGATGGCTACCAGTTAAGCTTTGGTAATTTTGTCTGGCATCTTGAACTAGTTTTCACGTGCGCCTTTAAAGTCTCTCTGGTGTCGATAAGTGATAAACCGGATGCTGTTCAGCTCCTTGCCCGATAACTAAACACTTGTTAGACGAAAACAAACTATATTCCGAAAGAGACGTGGAAACAGCACACAGGTAAGAAAGAATTATGAAAACTATATTTTGAATGTCTTATTATTGCATTTATTTAAGTTTGAAATCAAAAATTTTAAATCAGAAATGTCGATGGCTCTAAGGTATTTTGATATTATATAAAACTTGTAATGATAACTGTTTTCTCTTCATTTAGACGGCAAAATAATGATCTTTCTCGCGAGTCTGATCCTCTTCTGTTTTAAAGGTAAGTTGAATGATCATACTACATGTATCTGGATTGCGTGACGGACCATGGTTTTGTGTTACACTTGTTCAATTGTGTATTTTGTTTATTTGACTTCTTTTCCCCAGACAACGATACAAAAAGTGATAGTGACCATACACTGGTTTACATGTCCGTCCCGTCACACACTGTCAGATTCAGGTTCAGTCTCATCTCTGTAGTGACTTCGATTCTTTACGCATTTTCCTTAAAACTTCAACTGTTATGTATGTCGTTGTTGAAAGGTCAGTGCAAGTTCACTGTTGATATTTATAAATATTTACGTTGGCTTTCCATCCTTCCATTGCTATGCATTGATAATGCAAATGTTGTTGTGAAACTATAACAACATTTGCTATTTTAAGGAGGCTCGACCCTTTCGCAATTAACCAGCAGAATTCAATGAAACTTTCACACAATGGTTGTGTCACTTTGTAGGGATGATTTTATGAAAATCTAAGCAATCAGAAAAACTTTGGATCTTTTAGGAAAAATACCGAAAAATTGATTTTTTGTCACATTTAACACTTTCACATGTTTTGAGTGCGTGACATTGTTCAAAAGTATTACAACAATAAAGTTATGAAAAGAAGCATTGCTAATCAACCCTACAAATATTATATTTATCATAAAATATCTGAAACATGTTACACAAAATGATTTTAATTGATATTGTATGGATAAAAGTTATTATATACAAGCTAAAAGCAAACAGGACAGATAGTTTCATACAAAAAGAGTGAAAAATTGAGCCAAATATACACAAAGTCTTTATAATTCATTAATTTTACTTTTAACAATCATTTTAATCCGGATGAGAGTTGTCTACCTTGAAACAACCGAGGACCTTTTTGCAGAGGGATAGAATTTATACAATGACAGTTGTTTTCTTTACTCTACCTAAAACGACGGAAATAAATTAAATTATGATATTAAAATAGTCAATTTACTGTTCTTTATTTCTGGAACAAATTAGTCTCAATCATATACACTTTGGACATCATTTCATAGCCCGCTTACAGATGATATATTTACATGTAAGGTACATATGTAACCATAGGCTATCGCATGGTATGCCGTTATCACTTGCACGCACATGCACTTGCATTTTATAGGTATCTTGACATTTTAAAAAACTGCATTTGTAAAAAGATTTACCTGACAGAGCGTAACTCGTTCGACAACAAAAATTGTGGCGACCCGAGCTTGTTAACTTGTGTTAGCACGTGCTATGTACAGGTGAGGTCGGTACACAAAACACATCAGTCTGCATTCCATGCGCCTCATATGGAAACATGTGTTTTACGAAGGGTGGGAAGTCATTAACGTTTTAAAAAAAAAATGTGACGTCATCAATTTAATTTCATTGTTGTCTACACTTAATGTGCTGTTCAAGAATTGTTCGAAATAATAAAAATAAAGCATAACTACTCTATCGAAATGTAAATATAAATAATTACTATTATAGCAAATATTGTTATTGTCTATGTACATGTACATGTAAGTTTTACATCAATGGCAATGTGTGTTATAGGACCATAGCAACATTTGCTAAATCATTCATTGCTTAAACAGTCCAGTATTACATGTACCACTCTAACGACTTCGTGATATTTTACGGATTTTGATCAAATTTCATACAAAGGTTGTAAGACGATTAAGGTTGCTCCACACTTTCGCAATTAAACAGCAAAATTCGTTGAAACTTTCATATAATGTTTATGCAACTATGTAGAGTTGATTTTATGAAAATCTATACATTCCGATAGTTTGGGGACTTTTTTGGAAAAAATACCAAAAAATTGAATTTTCGTCAATTTTAATATTTTCCGTTTTTGTTTGTTTGTGGCATTGTTCGGAACAATAACAACAATAAAAAAATGAAAAGAAGCATTTTTAATTAACCCTACAAATATTTGATTTATCGCAAAATATGTAACACATGTTACACAAAGTGTTTTTTTATTGAATTTGTACGGATAAAAGTGATTATCTACAAGCTACAAGCAAACAGGATACAAAGATCTATACATATAGAGTGTGAAATTGAACAAAATATACACAATGGCTTTATAATTAATTTATTTTACATTTTACAATCACTTTGATCCGGGTGAGAGTTTATCTTCCTTGAAAAAAATCGGAACTTTTTGTAGAGGGATGAAATTTACACAATGACAGTTGTCTCTGTTTACATATAACAAAAATGATGGAAATAAATCAAAAATATGATATCAAAATTATCAATTTATTGTTCTTTAATGGAACCAAATTACTCTCAGTCATGTACACTTTGGTCATCATTCCACAGTCCGCTAACTCACGGTATATTTATAATTACATGTCAGGTAGGTATGCCGTTCTCACGTGCACTCACACATGCATTTCATAGGGATCTTGATACTTTACAAAACATTATTTTCACAGAGTAAGCAGACTACATTTGTAAAAACCATTTAATCGACAGAGCGAAACTCGCTTAACAGCGAAAATCGTAACGACCTCGAGCCTATGAACTCGTGTAAGCACGTGATATGCACATGTGCTTTTTGAGGTCGTCTGGTCTCATGTCACTGTCTTCCCGTGAGTCTGTTTATGTCTATGAATTGGAAAGCTTTATTCCTCAACTACGTGTGATTATACATTTCCCGGTAAAATCTCGATATCGGGTGTTGCCATATACATGTATCATCGGCACGCACGTGTACTATTGTTTGCCTGTTCGTTTATGCGGAACAACCGGTTTGACCGTTTATAAATATAACAATTTCGGGTATAAATCCTGGCGGACCTGCAAATGTGTATGCAGGCCTTGTAAGGCTTTCTCAGGGCTCGCCTGAAAGCAGCATCAGATTACTAGGTCCGACCTTATTTAACAAACGAACAACAATGGTCCGACCGTTTAAACGAAAACGGCCCTGTGTTACTATAATTTGCACTACGATATTGAATACCCGATACGCAATACGGAAATGACGTCACGGTGCATATGCACATTTAGATCAAGATAATTGAGTCTGAGCTGTACTTTTTCCGGAAGTACGTCACGAAAATGGACGCTGATGACGATGTGTGGAGCCATCTTAAGTTAGTGTTTCCCAACGTCAAAGTAAAAATCAGTGGTACTGTTTATAAAAAATTGTAAAATAATTTAGTGATTTGGCGGCTTAACGTGTCTCAATGTGGCAAGGTCAATGTCATCGTTAACGATTGTACTGGTCCCTTGTGCTGGAAGAACTTCATTTGTGACCGGACTTTTAATCATATCTATGCTATAAATAAAAAGTGAGTAATGGATTTCATCGAGTATGTTACACCTTGAAAGAGTCTGTATGTCAAAGAGCCAAGGTCGAGTATACTTAACGAAAATGACAAAACATACCAAATTAGTTATACACGGATACATTCTAGATGAATGCTTTTCTTTATTTGAGACACTAGATCATATTTGATTTTAATTCTACGAATTTGTTTTGATGTTGAATCACATAAAATATCTGATTTAGTATTCCTCTTAATTTAATTTCACCAGAAGCCATGCTTTAAATCATTGTTTCATTTCAAAACTAACTATACACAGGAACAACCGGAAGTACCCAAACTGATCCTGTGCATATCACGATGTCAACGCGGGACCTTATGGTAATGGAAAGTACGGACTTCACTATTAACTGTACCACGGATGGCCTGGCAACAAAGCTGATGATTGAGCCCATGGAGTTCATATTTACTCCACAGGAGACAGCAGACGCAACACCTGGGAATCGGGTCTCGCTTTCACAAAACAACGACCTCAAGACCGGTATCGACAGCGATAAGTACGAAGTATCCTTTTCCGCCCAAAGCGACTTCAGTTTCTTTCTTGTTGTCAAAGGTATGTTAAAACAGTTTCTTTTTCTGTCAAGTTATCGATATAATTACTATTTTCTTGTAGGGATATTTTTCGAGGTTTGATATTTCATGGAAAAATGTAGAAAACAACTTAATGTTATTATGAATATGTACTTGTTTAGATCTACTTTATCGATTTAATTCCTATCAGGCCAATATAGTGTTACCAGTTGTCTTATTCGTCGCTTTGACTGACAACCTCAATGATATTCTGATTTATTCTTTAAACGTAATTACAGTCTAACATTTCGATACATGTGCGTTTTATATGGAACAAATCAAAAATAGTATCATCAAAAAGCTGAATTATAGGCATGCAAAACTTTGATATTTTTTATATCATTACTGTATCCAAATGATATTAAATCAAATATGACATAAATACCCGTGTTTTGATTAACAGCTGCCTTATTAAAAGACACTGGTGTATACACATGTGCACGTGGGGGACTGAATGTTTCCACGTTTGTTGAAGTTCGTTCAAAACAAGGTAATGTGTCTTTAAACAACACATAATTTATTCATAAAATGTTATCATGTGTAAATTATGATAAATGAGGTTTATACAAATGTTCAAACGAATACGGTCTTTGAATCTTTTAAATATGAACCAAATTAACATACATATATATATATGCATTACTTTCCGTCGTGGTGTCAAGTGGTAAACAGTGAATTACAACATCGTTAATCTGCGTTAATAATTGTCAATTTCATTTTAGATATCATATGTACATGCGCCGACGGCTACATCCGGTATGGTAACGCATGTTTCCGCTTTTATCACCAGGACATGTCTTGGCCAGAAGCGTCGGTACGAGAACTAACAATCCCTCTAATAAATAACATTATGAGAAATTTTTTTTAAGAAAAGTGATAGTAATAAAATAAAATATAATTAATAATAAGAAATTAAACCACTAGGTATAATTATTGAATATATTTTAATCGTATGATCTATTCCCTGCAAACATATTATCAAATATCAACATTACAAATGAATTTGATGCAATATCATCCCTTAATATTACAGTTTATTACGTTGTTCCAACAGTACATGTGTGAAGCATTTGGTTCGGAGCTGGTACATATCGAGTCGAACGCAGAGTACGAGTTCATCAGAGGCTATGCTAAGGAGACACAAGGTATGGTGTGATGTTATGTTATCCCAGGATAATATTCCCGTCTTAAGATTTATTGCTCCTATGGTGGACAGAAATCACGATAAAGGACATTTCAGTGGTTTCCCGTTGAATATCATATATATTTCACAAGTCTGGCAGAATATCGATATTTCTCACGAGTGAGATGCACGGGTAAAAATGTCGAAGCACGATTGAAAATATCGGTATATTCTGCCATACAAGAAGCTATAATGGCATTCAACGAGAAAGTAATTAAATATGCTATGTATTGTATTTAGTAAAGTAACACGACACCTACCGATGCATCATAAAACTTGACACATATTGTCGCAACGTAATATTTGACACATATGTTCTCATGCCGTCTCGCTTGACACGAAGGCAAAGCTTCACCGTTTGCTGCTATTATCCGACCTACTCTCTGTGATCGCAGCTTGTGAACCATAATGTGAGTTGAATATCGATATTTGTTTAGTATGATCATTAGTGCACTTTGTGCTTTCCTCGTTACTACCCAGGCTCTTTCTATGAGGAATAACATTACTAAGATTTGACTATTGTTAAATAGTAAACACTTCCCTTTCTGGAATACTTCGCCCTTTTTTTCCATGTACTAGTTCAACAACCTCGATCTAAATCGTTCCCCTTATTTATATCGTGCTTTAGTGTCTGCGATTTCGATTTCGGATTGCAATGTTTTTCACACTTTGGTATTATGTTGTAACGATTGTCGAAGGCATTGGACAACGCACTCCGCATGCAAGGGTCAGATACGCAATGCTGGTATATCTATATCTTTGTTTAACTTCCATGTTTATCACTCTGGTAGACGGCCTTATTACTTTATTACAAGCTTGGCTTTTTGACAAAGGTGCCGTTAATTTCATTATTTTCTACTGAGATCTCAACCTCAGTTTTATTTTCCTTTGTTACAGTTTTGCTACCCTCATACAATACATACCTGTTGTTGTTGGTATTTCCCCGGCGTGTACGATTCTCTGCTCTTTCTAGCTTCATCCTATCTTCCAATATAACCACAAAGGTTAATGATAATGTGCTGCCAGAACTGTAAGTTCTTTCCACCTATGAAGTATGAACCCAAACACATTTGTAAGGTACACCTACAGCACTGTCGTAGGTCCATCTTTCTCCTTAGCTTCTCTCTTAAAGGGGCGTGTTTCACCTCGTATTTTCGGTTTAACTTAAAGAATGAATTTGAAGTGACTGTAGTACATAGTGCTGTGACCACGACATTTAATCCAATTTTAATAAAACAATAGGATGTTTACACTCACGTTTGCCAAAAGGTCCATATGTAGTCACTGTGCATCACGTACTACAGTTCATCTTCGCCAACAGAAACAGTTTGTATCGCAATTATTCCAAATTAAACGGTTGCTATTTAAAAATGGATGCCTAACAGTCTCGTCAGTTATACCGAATAATTTCACTCGTGTTGCTGATATTTAGATATCTCTCGCGAGTGAGCAAAATATCAGCCACACGAGTTTACAGTGGTATATATATAGTTCGTAATACTGAAGACACTGTTAGCTATTCTTTTCTTTTGGTTTATTACATTTTTTATAAGAAAAAACGTACCCCGGAACTCGAAGCAACCCATCAAGCCGACAATACTTGATATTAATCCTTCCATAGCTAGCATGTCTGGACAATCCTACGCGTCAGAACATAGTTCAAAGTTAAAAAATACTTAAAACAGTATACAAACCTATTATTAAATTCTTTAAATTATACACTTTATTACAGTTGGTACGCTAGTTAATACTTTTATTAAAGTTTGGCAAATTACTATAAAAAAATAATGAACTCAAATCACTACGCGTTGTTGATACTTTAAAATCCCGTCTCTAAAATGGCACATATCGGTCAGAGACGCTGCGCGCGTTTCATTTGACTTGGGTTTCCTTCTATCAAATAGTTAGATGAATGACCTACATAGTCTAATGGCGTCCGTGAACATAAGTAAACTTTGGAAAGAAATGTTGTGTTTCCCCCAGAGAATAGTTGTCCCACTATTGGTAACAGATGATTGTTCTGGACAGTAGACTGGACTTATGTCTCAGAAGGATTTTCTCGAGACATGGGTATCGTTAAGCTAATCAGGCCTTGAAAGATTAGGTCACTAAAAACGTGGAGCTTAGGCTTTCCGATTGGTCTTTTTTATTGGAGTTTGTAATCAGTGTTTTGATATAGAATATATCATTTGCAATATTTCACTTTTGAAAATGTAATAAATAATCGAATCATTATTTGTCTCAAGTATTAACCATTATTTTTGACAGGTGGCTATAGTGGTAATGGGTTCTGGTTGGGAGCCACGTCGGCGATGCTCCCAGGTCACTGGCATTGGAAGGACGATCTCTCAGAGGTTGACTTTGATGAAATGTCTCGACTACAATCAAACGAAGCGAATGATGATTGCCTCAGCCTGTCACTGCAGAATAGCTTTGCTCTAAAGGGATCAACATGCAATAGCGTCATGAACTTTATATGCAAAACAAAGGTGAGCATAACTCAATGCTATACCATAACCATATAATTCATCTTTAATAATGCACACTTTACCTTGTAGCATATAATTGGGCCAATACGAGCTTTAAGCTCATTTCCCGGCCATCCGGATCAAGGTTAATCAAAGTAAATCATGTAGGACGATGTGTCTTCTGCCATATTCAGTGTATTCACCTAACCCTCTCCCTACAATGTATCGACCCAGCTTTCTCGCCACAACAAAGGAACCTAATGAACCTGGAGAGTGACGAACAACATGACCGTCAGTCACGGCTTACCTCTTACCTGTACGATTAGCGTGACGATTTTGATTTTCTGATTGTATAATATCATGCTCTTGGCAGAAACATCTCTGCTTCCCCGCATACAGTGTTACATGTTGCATTTTATTGGGTTTTTAATGTCTTGTTTCTAAAATCACAATATGCGGACAAACTTACAGTAAAGGGCTTCTGAAGATTTTTGTCGGGCATTATAATCAGCGTCATGATCACATTGGGAAATATATTTTCTTGTGCAATATGAATGTCGATGTTTCTGATTATGCTTGTAAGGGTCCTTTGTGGTGTCATTCTATCTACCTCTGTCCCTATTTTGAGGACATGGCATTATTTGTATTTGACGTAGATGTAAACTCCGTTTTCATCAATGAAGAAGCTAGAAGACTCTTTAGAAATCCAAGATGGCCGCCAAGATGGCCGCCAATGGACCCCATGGGACAATATTTCGCATTGGGAACATACATATTGATTTACTAGATACCCTGAGGATTACAAAAATGTAGGCTAAAAAAATATATCCTTGGGGTGCATGGGGACCCTACCTTCCTGCTAGACTACTTACCCTTTCGGACACTTCTAATTCTTTATGTTATTTTGAGTGTTTCCACATGTATCTTTCCTTTATATATTTTGCCATAATCTAATCGATTTTTAGTTTTTGAATAACAGTTCTGTTGAATTGAATGCACATATGTATCTGATCTTTGAACTCATTCTTATTTTAAAAAAACTTTTGGATAGTTCCAATTATCGAGTAAGTTGATTAATAGTTTTTGTCAAGTAGTGAAATGTTTCTGTAAGTGTAAAAACTCAATGTCACCAAAATTGACTGCCGTACTTGATTTATGCTTTCTTCCGTTCCTTGTCTGTAAATAAGATATTTCGTATCTATTGAGTAATGATCACATGAACAAAAATCACCAGAAAATAAGAAATACGCATAGAGCAGTGTTCATAGAGATACCTGTTTCTAATAAAGATCGCGGATTTATACTGAAATCAGGAATGCACTTCAAAGTCCAATCGATCTGTGCAATACACATTCGTGACCGACACAAATCCATACTTTTACTCACTCTGCAATACTTTTTATACATATGACCAAAATGCATTATTATGAATACAAAAAAACTACCGTGTACGACTAAGCCATGATACTTGCTGAACTAAACCTGTAGTACAATTTAAGAAATACGTTACAAACGAAACGAAATACGTTTATAAACAGTGGATTTAAATAAAAGCAGTGGCATTTAAAAAAAACACATTTCCATATCCAGCATGAATTACAGCTTCTTTACAAAGTATAGCCTTTTTCTTGTTTGTGTTTAACTCTATTGAATTGTTAAAAATGAAAAGTGAAAATCTACCTCCCGTTATCTTCTCATAAGGATATTAAGTACACACATACAAATGTATACTTGATGGTTGATTATAAAAACACGTGTTTTCAAACTGTACCATAATATGTTACCATTGTTTGTTTAAGTAACTATTTTGACAGTTTCATCCTACCAAACTGATGATTCCTATTTAAAATATGATACAGATGTTTTGAAAGTTTTCTGTCGCTATTGTGTTAACAAAATGTCACGTTTGTTTATACATATTGCATATTCATATTTTATTTATTTTAGTTGCGTTATCAAATACCTATGTCAATGTAGGGGTCTGTCGTTGACTATATAAACCAGGTGTTCGTACAGTTATCATTTACTATCGTCCGTTCATAACCTTAAGGGGGATAAAAGAGCGCCTTGACCACAATGTGCTGTTAGGTTGTTGTTTAACGGTGTCGCGGTCGTTTTTATTGGACATTAAATAATTTTTACAATAGTTGTTCATTAAATATTTCTCATGCGAAAGACATTGTTGAGATAATCGAGAGCCAAATACAAACGGTTCATATATGTATGTGTGTCTAGAAATAGAATGCAGAACAGTTAGTGAGATATAACCAGGAAGCAGAGTAATGCAGGAAACATGTTTTCTTCCTATTTGTTTTGGTGCTGTTTCGAATCCTGTTGTTCTCTTTTCCAGTTGGCTCTGATTTCCGATTTTGTCAATTTATATCTGGTATGTTTCCAATCTTATAAACAAATAAGAAATATTTTAACACCCTTTGTTTAACGTAGATATTCATGCAATGTCATTGAAATTGATTGGGGTTTCTTACAGGTGTCCAAATGTATCTGAGCGGAAGTCAAGGGACATACAACCTACGGCAGTTAGCGATGTTAAAGGAATCTGGACAAATTGAACGTATAACTGTATGTTGTTGGACAGGAAAATGACGAAATTGATTTTAAATTGTCTTTTTAATAAAAAAATATTTGTGAAAATGAAATTGATGTTTGTTGAAGTCTGTACTATAGGTAAAATTTAAATTGTTTGCATGCAAGTATTCATGGCATGACGGATATCAAGTATATGTACACACGGATAATAGAAGGATATTGAATTTACGTACAATGGATCGGAAACACATTATCAGGATGATGAAAGCACTTTTATAAGTTGTTTATTACACAAGAGGACTGGACGTGAGAAACGAACACCAGTTTTACATATTCCATGCATTAGTAATAAGATAGTCTGGGTTATGGTATTTTTTAAATATGTATAAAGAAAGGCATATCTTTTGATTTATTAGTTTTTAACAGGTTTTAGTAATTTCAAATGTCAAAGATATTATCAATGCATACATAAATATATTATATGCATGAAATCATCGACCTGATCATCCTCAACACTCCAGGTTTGCGTTCTCTGTAGAGAGCGTACGTGAGTATAACCCCTGGAGAATCAGGGATGCAAACTCATGAGCTATTTGGAAGGTGAAAGAATTGACGATGGACGGTTTGACGGCACAATATGAATAGAACATAGGACAGCTTTTCACCGATCACATAACTGATGAAAGGAGTTAAGTGGTTAAGGCGTCTGATATTTTGCTACCACTAGACCTCCACCACTAGGTCGAGGGTTCGGGAGCTACGTAGGGCAGTCGCCAGGTACTGGCCGTAGGTCGATGTTTTTTTTTGGCGGAAACCCCGGCTTTCCCCCATCACTAAAGCCTGGCACGTCCTTAAATGACATAGCTGTTAGTAGGACGTAAAACACAAACAACCAAACTAATACTCCCGACAGAATGATCTAGGTTTTAGGAAATCCTCGGTGTATCAAAATGAATATAACAAAGAATATTGAGGCATTTTCATAATTTATAGTGATACTTACTCATAAAAATCTAATTTCTACTAATTCTTTATATATGATTTTAAGTTATCCTATATTACGAAATATTTTGATTGGTTAATCAGAGTACCATAGGATCACCTCCCTTGTTTCAGAATAGATAAATTGGACATTTTACCAGCTTTCTTAGCTTTGCTTAATTAAATTAAACACGTCTTTTATCACGTTTACTTTTCTTTAAAAAAAAAGATAAATGAAATTAAAAATATATCGATTTTTGATCTTTATAAGTAATATTTAATAAGCTTATTTAGGTCGCAACATTCATATTTTAATTAATTGATGAAATTAAAATAAAAAAACTTTATATTTACTGTTTTAGAACATTTATGGTATTTTTATTGGTACATAGATATAAATACAATTCAATTACAATCATCCGTGAGTTATGGTTGCTTAGCTACGAAGTGGATCTACCCTCTGTTACTGTTGTGAGTTTCTTTTGTCGTTGATCTCAAATCCGAATGTTGTGATTTTCTTTTTCTCATATGTCTCCGCTTCCCTTGGTGTAATTTGCTTTCGTCTTAGATCTCTCTTCTGTTACTGTTGTGATTGTCTTCTGCCTTGGCACCTCCCATCCGTTTCTGTTGTGATTTTCTTCTTCCTTGGTACATGTACCTCCCATCCGTTTATGTTGTAATTTCCTTCTGCCTTGGATCCTCCCATCCGTTTCTGTTGTGATTTCTTTCTGTCTTGGTACCTCCCATCCGTTTCTGTTGTGATTTCTTTCTACCTTGGTACCTCCCATCCGTTTCTGTTGTTATTTCCTTCTGCCTTGGTTTCTCCCATCCGTTTCTGTTGTTTTTTCCTTCTGCCTTGGTTCCCCCATCCGGTTCTGTTGTGATTTTCTTCTGCCTTGGTCCCTCCCATCCGTTTCTGTTGTGATATCCTTCTGTCTTGGTACCTCCCATCCGTTTTTGTTGTGATTTCCTTCTGCCTTGGTCGCTCCCACCCGTTTCTGTTGTGATTTCCTTCTTCCTTGGAACCTCCCATCCGTTTCTGTTGTCATTTCCTTCTGTCTTGGTACCTCCCATCCGTTTTTGTTGTGATTTCCTTCTGCCTTGGAACCTCCCATCCGTTTCTGTTGTGATTTCTTTCTGTCTTGGTACCTCCCATCCGTTTTTGTTGTGATTTCCTTCTGCCTCGGTTTCTCCCATCCGTTTCTGTTGTTATTTCCTTCTGTCTTGGTACCTCCCATCCGTTCCTGTTGTGATTTCCTTCTGCCTTGTTACCTCCCATCCGTTTCTGTTGTCATTTCCTTCTGTCTTGGTACCTCCCATCCGTTCCTGTTGTGATTTCCTTCTGTCTTGGGATCTCCCATCCGTTTCTGTTGTTTTTTCTTTTTGCCTTGGTTCCCCCCATCCGTTTCTGTTGTGATTCCTTTCTACCTTGGTTCCTCCCACCCGTTTCTGTTGTGATTTCCTTCTCCCTTGGAACCTCCCATCCGTTTCTGTTGTCATTTCCTTCTGTCTTGGTACCTCCCATCCGTTTTTGTTGTGATTTCCTTCTGCCTCGGTTTCTCCCATCCGTTTCTGTTGTTATTTCCTTCTGCCTTGGTACCTCCCATCCGTTTCTGTTGTGATTTTCTTCTTCCTTGTTACATGTACCTCCCATCCGTTTATGTTGTGATTTCCTTCTGCCTTGGTTTCTCCCATCCGTTTCTGTTGTTTTTTCCTTCTGCCTTGGTTCCCCCCATCCGTTTCTGTTGTGATTTCCTTCTACCTTGGTACCTCCCATCCGTTTCTGTTGTGATTTCCTTCTACCTTGGTACCTCCCATCCGTTTCTGTTGTGATTTTCTTCTACCTTGGTACCTCCCATCCGTTTCTGTTGTGATTTTCTTCTTCCTTGGTACATGTACCTCCTATCCGTTTTTATTGTGATTTCCGTTTTCTTTGTTCCTCTCCTCCGTTCCAGCTGTGATTCCATTTATTTTGATCTCTTCCTTGTTCTTTATTTATGTCATTGCTTTGCAGTGAAAGTGCAAACATGTGTGTAATAAGATTTCCTTGATAATGAAAATCACGAAATCCAAAATGTCGTCCAATCTTCTTCCCATATACACTTCAACCCATATCTTAGCTAATCATTGATACTAAGTTCCTGATTTAAATGTCTATTTACATGTTTTTTTAAGAATGATTAAAAAGTCATAATTTTTAATATAGAATTGAAGAATTTACAAAAACATTATATATAGGTCCTCGACTACATCGTGATTTTCCCCTTTTGGTTTGAACTTTGTTTTAATCATTTTTTTTTTACAATACGTTGAAATACAATTTGTACATTTTATAAAACAGAAAAGGAAACAAAAACAAATGTCATGACATTATGTAGTTACCTGCTTCATAATCAATTTTTTAAACACAAGCTACAGGAATGAAGTAATATGTACAACAGAATAAAAACGGGAACAGGGGAGGGAGTAATGAGTTAGTGTACAGTGGAAACCAGGAATGAATAATAATAAATGATTATACATGTGATCATCATATGTTAATATCATATTGCTAAATTGAAATGAGTATTTGGAACACGATTCTGTATAATATAACTATGTTATAGTCGATGCAATGTTCATCAATGCCGTAAGTGGACACTCGATGACTGTTAGAAATGTATATATACAAATTACAAATCATAAATTACCACTGAATACTATTGACAAATTGAGTATGTCACAAAGCACCGTCGTGTTTATTACAAACGTTGCAGTTCACATACTAGCCATCATACATACTTTATACCTTTGATATGACATAGACTGACATGATGTGCACTCTTCCGAAACAACTGGTTCTCTTGTCGATGTAATTGATCATGAATGGATCTCAATGTATATCTGTTGTAAGTCCGTAAATTCGCCCCAACGTTATCGATTTTGAAGACGAAATACGGTTTTGTTTTCACATACTTGCAATTGAGATACATGTTTATTTTAAAATGGGTGACACGTGATGTAAAAATATTCGTTAGCATGTCCCCACATATATGAAATACAGTTCATAAAAAACCCATTTTCTAGTTAGTTGTATCGAGTTAATGTAGTACTCAGCTGCTACTTTCACCTGAAAATAATATAATGTTAAAATAGATGTCAACCAGACACTATGATACTATATGAACATGTTTGGGTATATTCATTACATTCGCTGATTTAATTAATTCTGGCAAAATTTCATTAAAACCAGGACATTTTGCATTATATCAGCAGACAAATTGAAGTATGCGCGATTTGATAATATTACACAACAGGAAGAGGGGGTCGCTACCGAAAACAGATCATTAGGAACAGGGACGATAACCAGACAAAAGAAAATCACAACTGAGTAGAGATATCAATAAAATAGAAAATCACAGCAGAAACAAAGGCATGATCGAAGACAGACGGAAATCACAGGAGGAATTACTGAGTAGAGATATCAATAAAACAGAAAATCACAACAGAAACACAGGCATGATCGAAGACAGACGGAAATCACAGGAGGAATTACTGAGTAGGGATATCAATAAAATAGAAATTCATAGAAAAAAATAGGGTAAAGGTACTAATACATACAGATAAATCGATCAGCAAGAACAGGGACGATACCAAACCAAGAGAAGCAGCCTCCAGGTACGGGGGAGAGAAAACTGTAAATAAAAGTCATATGGTCTTAATTCCTTAAATTACAGTTGTCATGATGATAACCAACACACGGGTACTTGAGGGGTAAGTAATCATATTACTTTTATTATATAAGGCTGTGCTCGTGTGCTAAAAGATTCCGAGACTATAAATATCCTTTTAGACAAAATCAATTAAACACTAAATAAGCTGTTCATTATTTACATCGTTACATTTAATAACCAAGCTGCTCCCGTTTTTATTTTGCTCCCTCACTATAATTTTAAGAAGAAGTATTAGCTCAAAACAAGTTTTTTCTACGTTTATGTGAACACAGACGAAATGCTGTTACGGTAAGCTCACTACAATGAAATGTCAACCGATTGAGCCCCTGCAGTGATTCATAATTACAATACACACACACGATGGTACGCAAATGAGGCAGACTGATCGGCAATCAATGACTGAAAGACTATACATGTGGGATGTGTTGAAAGGTACGATTTACATGCTGAAAGCAAATGCAATGATCGGGAATCACAGGTAAGTTAAACATCTTTTTTGTTGTTTCTTTTATTGTGTGAGTTACTATACCAGATATGTGTATCCAAAGAAGCCATTTTGTATGTGTATTGTTGTGACACGTGTTTTACGTGTATACGCTATATAGTTCTCACGAAAACAATGAATTACTTCTGGTGCTGGGGAATGTACGATATACCGATTCGCTACGTGTTCCACATTTATTAGCTTGTTCGAATATCTGTACGTGCTCCATCTCTCCTACATGCACACTGTGTATAGCAACATACACACACAGACGTACAGCTGGTACACATGTGTAACGTCGCGTTCTATTATGAGCAACTTAAGGCTTAACCGCGAGCTTTATTTAAATACCAAGAGCGATTACCAGCTATTCATTGATGTTGAATCGTAGTGGACCTATTTACACTGTGTGATACGTCATTTTGAACACTAATTTTTCTACATTCGAACCAAAATCAAGGTCGAAATATGTGTTTTATGATACATAACACATTGTACAGACCGGTGGGTGGGACTCTATATCAGTCATGCCCCTTTACTTCAAAACATAAACGTTACTGTAGGCAAAATAACCAATCATCGATCAAAGCACCCTTCTCATCCAAGCTCCCATTCCACTCCTCCCAAACATTTATCCATGCAAACACGCCTCTATGAATGGGGACGTTTTCATGGCAATTTCTCTGTTGATTAGTACTACTAGTCCACCACCTTGTTTTGAGTCAGTGCCCGACTTCGACACATCACGTCCGGCTGTTGCGTATGTGGTTTTAATACTAACACTATACTGGCTGGCTTTTGTGAATGTTTATCAAGCTTCTGTTTGCTTGGACATGCATTGAATGTTAGAATGTAATGAAAATAAAACATTATCGAACACAGCTTTTCATTACTCCTATGGGATCAGTCAAAGGTCAAGGTCGATATTACGTGTACCACATCCTCGATATCCAGGTGTTACGCTCACTTTCGTTCTCTACACAGAACGAAAGTGAGCGTAACCCCTTGATATCGAGGAGGATATTACCGTAAAATAAAAGTTTACCAGAAAGCTTAACTTTACAAGGATTATTATTTCATTCTCTCATATATACTTCGGACATGTTAAAAAGTGAGCGTGACTTGAATATATGGAACACTTGACAGTAGCAGTTCAGTAAATGGGACGCATCTCGCCAAGTACATGTATGACATATAAAGAAGTGTTAAGTGTTAACGGATATTCATGATGAATGTATTGCCTTTGAAACGACTTACACGCTAAAATATTGATTTATGACGATTCAAAATCAGAAACAACACGAACGATCTTTAATTTCGCACAATATTCGTTATTTATTGCGTTCTGACAAAAAGAGTTTCTCATAAGCCTCTTGACTGGTGCAGAGCAAGTTTCGGCGAGACAAAAACAGTTAAACATGATGAAGCCGAAGAAAAAAATGTGAAAAATATAGCACTGCGTGTGTAATGACTAGAATCGGGCAATTTGAATGTCATTATGTTTCATGGTTCATGAAAACACTATCACGTTAAATACTAACGAGGTATAACATCCTTAACTCCACAAATTGTGCGGTGTTTTTAGTTTTTATTTGGTCGTATTAAAGCGATTAAGTGTACATGTATTGTGCATGAATTAAACGCGCGTTATTTAAATGATCGTAAATAAACTGTAAGTTGCATTGATATGAAAATAATGTTCTTGTGTAATACGACTATGTAATAAATACCGTAACAAATCCGTGTACTACATGCAACACTTTTGCCTTTGCTAGATTTTCATACATGTATAGGTAATTGCAATTTCTCTGATGATATGAGATAAGTGATAAAAAAATACACTTGTAAGAAAATGTATCGGGTCAAATTTCCATGGTAGAAAATGTACTTTTTCTATGCGTTGGTTCGGGGATCCTTATGGTCTATATTTCTAATAGAGTAATATAGTTAATATTTGTAGTTTTATTCTGTTGCTAGTGGGAGTAATGACAACAAAAATCTGACAGCAGGGAAGTGACGGTTACCATGGAAACAAAGATGGCGGCTCCGCTTGAAGGCGTGGATCGAGGGTGGGCTTGGATGGTCCTAGCCGCGTGCTTCCTGTCTAATGTCATGAATGCCTATTTTACTTACGCTGCCGGAGTTCTTAATGTCGCCCTTCTCGCGAAGTTCAACGAGAACGTTGCTTTCACGGCCCTGGTAGGGTCTGTGTTCGCCAGCCTACTAAGTCTCACAGGTATAGGTTCTCAGTAACTTGCCTTGTTGCATTAGAGCATTTAATGTTTTTAGCGGTTTAGTCTTCACATAGTCAGCAAGATGCACGAGATGCAGATACAAAAAATACTTTATAGAACTTTTGATTGGAATACTTCCGCTTCCTATTTTGAACTAAATATGAGCTTATATATTGGTGATTTTAAACGTTGTGACTTAAACACTCTCTGACAGGAAATCGACTGTGACATACTACAATATTAGGGTTAGATACATTTTACCTGTATACTGTAAAATTGGAA
The DNA here is from genome assembly GCF_002113885.1 of Mizuhopecten yessoensis. Taxonomy (NCBI): domain Eukaryota; kingdom Metazoa; phylum Mollusca; class Bivalvia; order Pectinida; family Pectinidae; genus Mizuhopecten; species Mizuhopecten yessoensis. The sequence goes on along the minus strand of NW_018408468.1, from coordinate 187,716 downwards.
ATTCTCGCGTGTGCAAATGTTTTCGTTTTAACTCTTTGCACTAAGCGCGGGGTGGAAACTGACAATGGCTGTGAAATGTTTTTACTTTTTGTATATATATAATCTACATAATCGAGCAATACATATCCGCGTTTTAAAGTAAATGTTGTTTAAGACAAAGCAAAGGAGGGACTCAAGTACATTTATTTGTCAGTATTCCTCCCAAATATTTGTTTACACTATCGATATGCAGTAGTTCATATGATTTGCTAAACCATATTTTGATCAACTCAAATAGCCGTACATGATATCGAATCATTATTATCAGAAGTAACAAAAACATATTTTGCTCCGGCAAGTTACCATATATATGTATTGTGATTTATTATTTAACAAATAGTAATGCAGTATATAATGTATTGTGTCTATGTTGCTACTGCTCTTCAGCAAGGTCCAGATAATGTAAAAACCGTCTATTACACTTAATCAATCATTCGACTTTATTCTGGCTATTACCCTCGGACAATCTGATTGACCCAATGAATATATAACATCATAATCTAAATTTCGGAAGTTTTTCTCGCGAGAAATGTAGTAGAATGCATGACTTGTGATGTTTTAGTCTAGAAACGTTGTACTGGTGATGATCTGAAACTTTCAGTTCCAGAATCATCGTCTTATACCTAAAATATGGGGATACAATATTTGTAGTTGTAACAGAACGATACTCACATCAGTGTTATGTTGCTGTGGTTACAGGACCGATATCGAGTTCCCTAGTGACCACGACGAACTGCCGGGTCACACATCTCATTGGTTCAGCCTTGGTCTTTATAGGGTTCTCGGCCAGTTATTTTGTCACCAGCCTTAACGTCCTTTTGGTCACCTACGGCATTTGTGCAGGTAATATCACTTTTGTTCGCTAACGTTACCGGTTATTTTCAATAGATAAATTGTATAAACGCTGATAGATTTATTTTTCTTTTTGAGATCGATGGCTAAGGTACAGTATTGGTACAATAATATGATGCATATATCTACCTTGCACATCCATTACAATGGTATAAGTCAGAACAAGAGTTATAGACAATGCATTTGATACAGACCTTGTTACATTTTACCTTTACCATCAGGTGTGATGGTTTTTATGATGCAACTAAAAACACCACATGTTTAGCTGTTTTATTTCCGGTAGGGCTATGCCCGCTAACGTTTTCGTCTCTTCTGCTGTTCATGTTTCAAACATTTTGAAAAATTTAATAATAAATTGCCCATTATTTTCAAGTCTTGCCTATGGTAAAGATTTGTTTCTACCTCTGTAGGATCTGGAACAGGACTGGTAGCAGCCTCTATTTTGATTAAGCTGGGATACTCGTTCGATCGTTACCAAGGTATCGCGGTGGGAGTGGCGGTGGCCGGAAGTGGTCTAGGGATGTTCCTTAGCGGACCTCTCACCCAGTTCTTACTCGACACATATTCACTTAATGGAGCTTTCCTCTTTCTTGGTGGACTTAGTACTCAGGGTTTTGTCTTTGCGATAATTATGCGACCATGTGGTAGAGAGTTATTAGAAAAGGCAAAGCGAGACGAGTCTAATACTGGTGGATTTTTTAATTCGTTCGATTTCAGTATAATCAGGAATACGACGTTTATGGTGGTGCTATTCTCTAATGTACTGTGGAATCTCTCGTATTCTATTCTTCTGGTCCATCTTACTAACTTTGCAGTCACGGAAGGATCAACTCCCGCAGAAGGGGCGTGGTTGATAACAATGATCGGCGTAGGGAGTATATTCAACCGGATCCTGACTGGACTCTCACTAGGGAAGAAGCACGGACTGGACCCGTTACTTATGCAGTTTGGGTTTCTTGGATTATCAGGGCTTATTACTGTGATATTCCCACTATTTTCAGGAACCTACAAAGGTCAATGTGTTTTCGCTGTGATATTTGGTTTCCATAGTGGAGGGATGATCACCCTTATTACCCCCCTTGTCGTGCATCTGGCTGGCGTCTCCCAGGTGGCAGCAGGTGTCGGCGGAATGTACTTGTCATCAGGGATCGGCGGTATTATCGGTCCGCCATTGGCTGGTATGTATAGCAAAGTAGAGGTATGAGCGTGGAATATATATGGCATTTCATTGGTTAGGAATGAAGATATCAAGATTGTTAAAATGTCTTCCAAATATAGGTCTAGACTAAATGTCCGACATACTTTTCAGTTAACAGGATTAAAATTGGTTTAATTTCCAACACTTACAATATATTTTACAGTATATTTTTTTAGGCTGCATATATCATCACTTACAAAGTAGAGGATGTGCTATATAAAGTGGTATAATTACAGTAAGTCATTCATAATAAAAAATCCACATTAAAACTTCATAAACAAGCTCATATCATTCCATAAAGGAAACATCATTTGACCAAGATGCTTCTTTTAATCGTTTTCCAGGTGCCATATATGACTCGTGGGAGACCTATGAATACACGTTTTATCTCGCTGGTATGTCAGAGTTACTTCCCTTCCTTTGTATCTTATACAAAATTCAGCATAGGCAGACTCCGACTGTGCAAACTGAATTTATGAACATGTAAATGTGTTGTGATGAAGTCGCATGTTACGTTAATGAATGCAGTAAAATAAAATAACGAATGAAGAAAATGAGATAATGAACACATTGAAATGCAATAAAAGGTAGTATCTACAAATAGGGATTGGCTATCGAAAGTTTTATAAATGTATTTGGTGAGATCTTGCCGATAGTTTGGTGAAAAAAAGATTTATGAATATACATTCGGTGGGACTTAATGGAAGGTTGAGTATGTCAGCGTTTAAAATATACTTGGTTGGACTTACTTAAAAGTTTGTTTGATGAATTTTATAGATATGTTTGGTGGGAAAAATAAATGTTTGGAATAGCAAGGAATGGTTAATATATCTGTTTAGACCTAGTTATAGGTTTGGTATAGGAATGTTTATAAATATATCTGGTGGGACCAAGTTAGGTATTTGGTATAGGAATGTTTATAAATATATCTGTTGGGACCTAGTTAGGTATTTGGTATAGGAATGTTTATAAATATATATCTGGTGGGACCTAGTTATAGGTTTGGTATAAGAATGTTTATAAATATATCTGGTGGGACCTAGTTAGAGGTTTGGTATAGGAATGCTTATAAATATATCTGGGGGGACCTTGTTAGAGGTTTGGTATACGAATGTTTATAAATATATCTGTTGGGACCTAGTTAGAGGTTTGGTATAGGAATGTTTATAAATATATCTGGTGGGACCAAGTTAGGGATTTGGTATAGGAATGTTTATAAATATATCTGTTGGGACCTAGTTAGGTATTTGGTATAGGAATGTTTATAAATATATATCTGGTGGGAACTAGTTATAGGTTTGGTATAGGAATGTTTATAAATATATATCTGGTGGGACCTAGTTATAGGTTTGGTATAGGAATGTTTATAAATATATCTGGTGGGACCTAGTTATAGGTTTGGTATAGGAATGCTTATATATATATCTGGTGGGACCTAGTTATAGGTTTGGTATAGGAATGTTTATAAATATATCTGGTGGGACCTAGTTATAGGTTTGGTATAGGAATGTTTATAAATATATCTGGTGGGACCTAGTTATAGGTTTGGTATAGGAATGTTTATAAATATATCTGGTGGGACCTAGTTATAGGTTTGGTATAGGAATGTTTATAAATATATCTGGTGGGACCTAGTTATAGGTTTGGTATAGGAATGTTTATAAATATATCTGGTGGGACCTAGTTATAGGTTTGGTATAGGAATGTTTATAAATATATCTGGTGGGACCTAGTTATAGGTTTGGTATAGGAATGTTTATAAATATATCTGGTGGGACCTAGTTATAGGTTTGGTATAGGAATGTTTATAAATATATCTGGTGGGACCTAGTTATAGGTTTGGTATAGGAATGTTTATAAATATATCTGGTGGGACCTAGTTATAGGTTTGGTATAGGAATGTTTATAAATATATCTGGTGGGACCTAGTTATAGGTTTGGTATAGGAATGTTTATAAATATATCTGGTGGGACCTAGTTATAGGTTTGGTATAGGAATGTTTATAAATATATCTGGTGGGACCTAGTTATAGGTTTGGTATAGGAATGTTTATAAATATATCTGGTGGGACCTAGTTATAGGTTTGGTATAGGAATGTTTATAAATATATCTGGTGGGACCTAGTTATAGGTTTGGTATAGGAATGTTTATAAATATATCTGGTGGGACCTAGTTATAGGTTTGGTATAGGAATGTTTATAAATATATCTGGTGGGACCTAGTTATAGGTTTGGTATAGGAATGTTTATAAATATATCTGGTGGGACCTAGTTATAGGTTTGGTATAGGAATGTTTATAAATATATCTGGTGGGACCTAGTTATAGGTTTGGTATAGGAATGTTTATAAATATATCTGGTGGGACCTAGTTATAGGTTTGGTATAGGAATGTTTATAGATATATCTGGTGGGACCTAGTTATAGGTTTGGTATAGGAATGTTTATAAATATATCTGGTGGGACCTAGTTATAGGTTTGGTATAGGAATGTTTATAAATATATCTGGTGGGACCTAGTTATAGGTTTGGTATAGGAATGTTTATAAATATATCTGGTGGGACCTAGTTATAGGTTTGGTATAGGAATGTTTATAAATATATCTGGTGGGACCTAGTTATAGGTTTGGTATAGGAATGTTTATAAATATATCTGGTGGGACCTAGTTATAGGTTTGGTATAGGAATGTTTATAAATATATCTGGTGGGACCTAGTTATAGGTTTGGTATAGGAATGTTTATAAATATATCTGGTGGGACCTAGTTATAGGTTTGGTATAGGAATGTTTATAAATATATCTGGTGGGACCTAGTTATAGGTTTGGTATAGGAATGTTTATAAATATATCTGGTGGGACCTAGTTATAGGTTTGGTATAGGAATGTTTATAAATATATCTGGTGGGACCTAGTTATAGGTTTGGTATAGGAATGTTTATAAATATATCTGGTGGGACCTAGTTATAGGTTTGGTATAGGAATGTTTATAAATATATCTGGTGGGACCTAGTTATAGGTTTGGTATAGGAATGTTTATAAATATATCTGGTGGGACCTAGTTATAGGTTTGGTATAGGAATGTTTATAAATATATCTGGTGGGACCTAGTTATAGGTTTGGTATAGGAATGTTTATAAATATATCTGGTGGGACCTAGTTATAGGTTTGGTATAGGAATGTTTATAAATATATCTGGTGGGACCTAGTTATAGGTTTGGTATAGGAATGTTTATAAATATATCTGGTGGGACCTAGTTATAGGTTTGGTATAGGAATGTTTATAAATATATCTGGTGGGACCTAGTTATAGGTTTGGTATAGGAATGTTTATAAATATATCTGGTGGGACCTAGTTATAGGTTTGGTATAGGAATGTTTATAAATATATCTGGTGGGACCTAGTTATAGGTTTGGTATAGGAATGTTTATAAATATATCTGGTGGGACCTAGTTATAGGTTTGGTATAGGAATGTTTATAAATATATCTGGTGGGACCTAGTTATAGGTTTGGTATAGGAATGTTTATAAATATATCTGGTGGGACCTAGTTATAGGTTTGGTATAGGAATGTTTATAAATATATCTGGTGGGACGTAGTTATACGTTTGGTATAGGAATGTTTATAAATATATATCTGGTGGGACGTAGTTATAGGTTTGGTATAGGAATGTTTATAAATATATCTGGTGGGACGTAGTTATACGTTTGGTATAGGAATGTTTATAAATATATCTGTTGGGACCTAGTTAGAGGTTTGGTATAGGAATGTTTATAAATATATATCTAGTGGGACGTAGTTATACGTTTGGTATAGGAATGTTTATAAATATATCTGTTAGGACCTAGTTAGAGGTTTGAAATAGGAATGTTTATAAATATATCTGGTGGGACCTAGTTAGAGGTTTGGTATAGGAATTTTTATAAACATATCTGTTGGGACCTAGTTATAGGTTTGGTATAGGAATATTTATAAATATATCTGTTGGGACCTAGTTATAGGTTTGGTATAGGAATATTTATAAATATATCTGTTGGGACCTAGTTATAGGTTTGGTATAGGAATGTTTATAAATATATATCTGGTGGGACCTAGTTAGGTGTTTGGTATAAGAATGTTTATAAATATATCTGGTGGGACCTAGTTAGAGGTTTGGTATAGGAATGTTTATAGATATATCTGGTGGGACCTAGTTATAGGTTTGGTATAGGAATGTTTATAAATATATCTGGTGGGACCTATATAGGTATTTGGTATAGGAATGTTTATAAATATATCTGGTGGGACCTAGTTATAGGTTTAGTATAGGAATGTTTATAAATATATCTGGTGGGTCCTAGTTAGAGGTTTGGTATAGGAATGTTTATAGATATATCTGGTGGGACCTAGTTATAGGTTTGGTATAGGAATGTTTATAAATATATCTGGTGGGACCTAATTAGAGGTTTGGTATAGGAATGTTTATCAATATATCTGGTGGGACCTAGTTATAGGTTTGGTATAGAAATGTTTATAAATATATCTGGTGGGACCTAGTTATAGGTTTGGTATAGGAATGTTTATAAATATATATCTGTTGGGACCTAGTTATAGGTTTGGTATAGGAACATGTATCAATATATCTGGTGGGACCTAGCTGGAGGTTTGGTATAGGATATAGTTTGCGTCATTCCCGAATGGAGACAGTTTTTGTTGTATTGAATAAGTCTGAAACTTCAAATCTATGGCTGATTTTAAAGTAAAAAGCGACAAAAATGGCGTGACACATTCATCAAATAAGATATATATAAATCCTTATCATACGTAATATGCAAGTTTTAAGATAACTGAGTGATTGTAATATTAATGTTATTATCTATACATATATTAACACAATACATTGAACAAATACATGTATATATGAGTTTGTTTTACCCCTTCTCTCTCTACAACGGCGTCCCCGTGTATGTAGTCTTTGATTACAACTTTGATTTCAGGTGCCTTATTTATACTGGCTGCGTTCTTCGTATTGATATCAGCTATATGGAGAAATGAACTTGAAGAAGAAGTTGAACACCTTGATATCAAAGAAAGTAATATTCTTGGTGGTTCCGCCTTGTTTCTGGCCGGTTCGATGAGCCACCTGGCCGATGGAGCATCACCCAGCATTGCGCGTCGGACCATGGGACATTCGAAACATTCTCTCCTTTTGGATGACGTTCTTCGAACATCTCATGTATCTATTCACAGGTGCGAATTTCACAAAGCAGAGGCCGAGGAGGGGTAACATCAGCCATTACATTACAGTAACCTCACCGACAATTGATTCAGGTTGATTTGGATCTTGTTTTAGACTAGCGACAGATATCGCATCTCATTGGCCTGTGCATGTGTTTTGTTGCACATCACCTCGTCAAAATAAAAATAAAACGATTACCGATATCGTGGTACCTTAATTAGAAGAAACGTCGTTATTTGTGATTAATTTGTGAATGCCCAGTAACAATCGTTGTCTTAAATTACATGTATCAGTCATTCTAGGTACAACCTCTTTTCGTAGGTCCCTGACCATCTGTATCAGTGTGAGGGATTGGTATGTTGCAGAAATCATTGTTGTTTTGCTATACATGTTCATGATTATGACAATCATTAAATTAAAGCAAGGATGAGGAAACCTAAAGTACAGCCAGCAGATATACTGAGATTAAAAAGTGTTATATTTCTTTTAATTCATTGTAATATTTTCGAAGTTCTTTTTTCAAGTTTTACTCTCTTTAAGGATGGATGATCTTAATAACACAAGAGGTGATTTTTATCTCTGCAATTTATCTCCATGGAAACGCTGCTGTGTCTATTAATACAGATGTGCTAAATTACGTAGTTCAAAATTTCAGTTCGAATCATTTTAAATGATTAAATAATTAATATTCTTAAATACCATTTTCTTTACACATTAACCAAGTTATTGATGAGACAAAATGTATCTGTTTCATAAACAGTTCTAGTCCAAGAACATTTTAAGCAATTCCGCAGTGCCAAATATACAGTTTTAATGCGTGCATGTTTGTAGTGTTAAAATTATCTGTTAAGGTGCGTGGTGCTTTATGTCTTATTTCATGGGTTTCATCAGTGCTCTTTAAGACTTTTTTCTCTTTTTTTGTTGTGTGTAGTTATATCCTTACGCTGATTCTCACTGTTAAATTGTTTGTTACTACCAGATATGTGTTTCTTAAATGTCCTAAAGTGTCTAATATAAGTGCTCCTTGATTGTTACCTTACGTACAAGTGTTTAGATTGGTTTCTAAAACATTGATATATTTGATTGTGAAATTGAGATGCATTTTTCGATAGTACTTTTGTTATTGTGTGTAGGAACCCTTTACTGTCAGGAACAGTTATACAAGTAAGTTTGTCATTATAAGCATTCATGAAAAATTGTTTCGACTGTCTAATGTGGAACGAGACAGTATAAATAGGATAACAAAGCGTTGTCAGTGTATCCACTATGCGCTACTATTGAGATATAGCTAGTAGTTAAAGGAGCATTACTCTGTGTTGTTCTTGTTATCAAGAGATTGCATGGCATTATTTAGTACAAAACATCAGGGATCGGTTCTACTGAAAGTTCAAGGAAAGTTATCTAGACAACAAAACCAAAGGTAAACAAGAGGACACATGGTCTTTCCATGTTTGAAGGTCTAGTGTGTTATAATGACGACCATATATCACTGAAATGTTTTAATGCAAGGACGGCAAATAGTACAAAAAACAAATCAAAATAAACCGGTTGTGACATGGTTTGCATGGTGAAAATTGAAAAAAATACAAGTTTAAGGATAGAAAGACCTGGTGATCTGGACGAGTAAGCGTCTTCCGCTTCACCGGTTACACCCGCAATTAAAATCTAGGTAAAATCTAGTCAAGTCACGTCCCATAAGCGAAACAAGGAAAGTGACAACGAAACAGACCACACTGAGGAGTAAATGAAAATCGTACAGATTCATCTTGTACAAGGAAACAAATTATTTCCAAATGAAAGTATGATCCTGATGAAAACAATCCATGAAAAACGGCGTCCGCCCTTCAACTGATACGTAACATGAATTGCATTTTTCCGTCGCTGACTCATTCTTATAATGCCAAGTAACCAAACAAAAGTTTTGTTTTGTAATAACTGCCGAGTTCTGCTTTTCCAGGTTACTGGCATTTATAACGTAAATAATAATAAAAAGGTAAATAATTCCTAAGTAAGAATCGCTTTTCATTTGCCTTTAACCTTTAGTTGCCTCATAAAACTTTGAAATAACACTCAACATGTCCTAAAAACAAAGTTAAGATATTTCACACGGTGCTAAACATGGATTCGTCACATTAACATTGAATCACTCTGTTGTGTATTTATCAATCTGGGTTAACACCAAGAAAAGTATGCGGGTCATTTCACTGTATGCATGTTAATCGGTATCTACGTGTGTGTTAAGTCTAGTTATAACTGGTATAATGTTTTCATTGATGTTCTATGCTACCCTCTTGCTGATCATAAGATTCAATTCTATGTCGTTCCTATTATATAAGCGTGTCCGGTTGTTTTCAAAAGCAGTGTTTTTGGGTAATGGGTAAGGGATAAGATGTCATCTGTATTAAACAACATTGTAACTTCGTCATTAAATGCAGCATGAGAGACACAAACTAGATTATATAATGAAAAACTCGAAAAGCTTATTAAAGAAAAAATGTTGTCTTATAAAATGTTGTTGTATGGTGTAGATTTTGGTATCCTATATTTTTCAGTCGGGTATAGAATTAAGTTAAACTGTAATTAGCTTTGGGTTAGAAAAACAACTGACAATGATTATATTACAACAGAAATAGTCGAACTACGAATTTTAAAAAGAACAACTTTATGTTTCAAGTTTTTGTTACCTCTGCCGATGTGTATATTTCGTTTTATTCTCATCTAGTATAAGCATACTTACAATGTTTTTTTTTTTATTTATTTTTTGGAGAGGTTATACATTAGTCTAGTTCACACTTATCTATTTATACATATGCAGAATCTCATATCAGAACAACAGTTTTGTTCAAATCCTGGTCATAATCATACCTATTTGTATTATTTTATGTTGTTCACTTCAGAGATTGTTTTTACATGTATCTCATTCCAAAATATTTTTCTTTACATGTTTGCACGATTACATTATTTTTTCAATGTTGTAATGTGCTTTTTTGCTTAGTTGTTATGCCTATATTAATGTATCTGATCAGCAATTATCAATGTCTACTGCTACCAAAGCGGTTCCACGGTCTTACGACTGTGATACATTAAAATATCTGTTGTTGAAACTCACTTATTGCTAAAAAAATTAAACAAACATGTTGGTATTATGATGGTATATGTCACGAAGATGAGAACATGTCGGAAACATAACCACTGAAGGTCAATACATGTTCTTTTTTCAGATATTGTGAAATCCCGAGGAATATTTAATGTTTTTTGTCTTACTTTTAAGATAGCGTGATCTATTTAATAGGGGTATAATTTTGGGACAGCTCTTTGGATGCATGTATTATTGGGGACTCATGTGTAGTCTGCCATTCAATTGCTCAAGATTATTGACCGATGGAAACGTTGCGAAATCGCCAACGTCGAAGAATTTTGTATTAGTGCTAGATTTGTTAGGGATTGTCATTTCATGAATACATAGCGATTTGTTACCGGACATATTGTACTAGTAGTCAGTTGTTTCCGCTCAAACGTACTATGTATCTATGTGCAATTCGGAACAATACCCAGTATGTATTCTTTTTTTATTGTGACTCAATCATTTATTTGGAGTATGTTTTCACATATGTTAATCTCGGATTATCTATTGTTGGATATTTCTATAGCGAGTGAATTTCAATTACATTAAATTGATACACGAAATATGTTTATATAATTATGCTAACCATACATACTTTACGAATAAATTGCATAAACAATTAAGAGAAACCAATGGAGGAATGTCACCTTAGGTTGGATGCTGCAGCATTTGACATATTGTGTGATATTTACGGAAATATACAATCAGTTTAAATCTCCCGAAATTACAACGAATTTAAGATATAGGAAATAAGAAATTTATATCAAGAATCGCAATATTGAAGAAGTTTTATAGATGTTCAGTTTTAACTATCTTATTTGGTAAGTCAAGTTATGTCTACGTTATTGTTTGATACAATGAACGTACTGGTAATTTGATAATGCTGCTTTGCTCTGATGGTAAATACTTAGTAAAGGAAACGTGTAAAATAAAATGGTTTACATGGTGCACTGTACTTTAGTATGTGTAAATGATGGTGTGGATTTCATTAACAATACAATGCGATTCTGTTCACATTGTACATGAAAAACAATTAATAAATGATTTATGTATTGCCAACTTGCATTTCATTATTTACGCTAGCGTTTTGCTTATGCTCCGTTTAAAAGTTAATACAGCTACTGTGATTCACATGACTTTCGTATGGGGCTATAAATCGCTTTTTTGGTATTTTGAATATCATGTCCAATGAAAGCATTGTTCATACGTGAGAATGAGTGTAGCTATTGACGTAAAACTGCGATAATTTAGTCACGTGGAGTACGATATTTGTATAAATCCTAAAAATACTGTACTGTACGAATTGGTCATTAGGGTTCTGTTGTGCGAAGCCTGGTTAGCATAATGGAGGAAAACCTAAATTCAAATACAAAATATTAAAAGAATACAGAAAGATATTTACACTGGTTTTTGCACTTGGAAGCATTTAATGAGATCCGATGAGAGCAAATGTATTAATTTTGTAACATTCAAATACAGATCAGATTTAGAAAATGCGCATTAACGATTATTTTTGCTTTTCAGACTGAACAACTTACAGTTATTGATGATGGGTTGGTAAACTAAATCTTGTACTCCCTACACATCAGGAATCTGTGGCCTACTTAGTACGGTGTAGAGCTGATTAACAGTAATACAAGCTAACTGATAGTAGCAAAATATAAAACGATTTGTACTTGTCTATAAAGATATTCGAATACATTATTGCTTAATATGTCAAGCTACACGTAATATATAAAGCTATCTTAATCTGTCGCTCCTCGCCTTCCTTTACTTCAAGGATTAGGTAAATACGATACTCTTTGTACAAGATGTTTGCCAAATGAGACAGCCTCAATTCTCTTATCGACTATCTACTCAAAACGTTATATAAACACTGACCTAAAATGCACACGCATTCGAATTGAACCAGTGTAGGGATAATGTGATAACAGCAACGAATCGCATTTTAACTTGTGTTTTAGCGATCATAATAACAGCCACAGAACCTTTTTTCCTTACATACTTAACGATAAATCCCATAAGTGTGCACCATACTACTTTTGCCGCCCCTCCCCCGTCTACCCAAAAGGTGCTCTCTCAACCCTTAAACCAAATTCGACTAGAGTTTAACCGCCCAAGTATGCCTACCGTACCGGTGCTGATAAGATAAACGTAACCTACACACAGGTAATGCTCTACAGATAGAAAAGCTCGCTTTACCCATGTAGTTTATATTAATGATTTTAATGTTTGCAGTAAAAGCACTCTACATTTTAGAAAATACATAGCGGAATAACATGTCATAACAATTTTTTTTTTTATATTTACAACCAATGTAGTTAAGTGACAAAATACAGCATGATCTCTATATAGGGTACAGTTTCTATATCAGATTATCTCCGGAACGATCTTATGGAGCATCGAACTTTGTGTGCGACCACCGATTTACGATAGCTTAACGATTTATGTTGTCATGACCCACTTTGTGACCGTGTGACAGTTCTTCAGTAAACAACCTAAGAAACTTCAGCGAGACCTCTGTGCTATGGCGAATTTGTACGTCGAGCGTTTTTTTCTGATTAAAATACTTGCAGACAATCGAATGAGCGCTTTCAACAAAATTTCAGAATTACAAAACACCAGACTTCCTTTTGGATTAATCCATCCAAATATTGGATTTTAAATGTTACCACCACCTCAGTTATACCAAAGCTAAGTAATGATCTGGTACGGTCTCAGTTGAGAGTGTTTATACTGATTTATTATTAATGATTCACAATTTTATTTGTGATAATGAATGAATGAATAAAAAAATGCATGAATGAATGAATGCCTGAATGGATGATGGATGGGTAAATGAAAGCATGAATGAATGAATGAATGAATGAATAAATGAATGAAAGAATGAATTGATGGATGGGTGAATGATTGAATGAATGAATTAATGAATGAATGAATGAAATAAATGAAAGAATGAATGGATGGTTGGAAGTGTGATTGATTGGATTGATTGATAGACGGACGGACGGATAGGTGGATTAATTCAGACAGTTTTGAGTGAAAAACAATGATAACAAATTTAAATGTTGAATGAGATAGACACGCCCTTGCAATTTAAGTAAATCCGACAAGTGTGTAAGAAATAAGTTGTATTTTGTGCTCTTTTTCGTTTGTAAGTTAATATCGAAAACAGAATAAAAACTACTGTGCGTTGGTATGTAACAGTGTGATAAGGCCAGTTATTTACATAGTGTAAGTCAATATGATTACGTAAAACAGTCCTTCTCGATGTGTTGTAAACCAATATGACCTTTTTGTGTTTAACTTAGATTAGAATATCAACTGCGTCTACTTTTATGTATTAATGGTACCATGCGATTATTGTTTACTAAGGGTGAGAAAAACATTATCTGAGTAGGGTGTATTATATTTTTTTCTATGTCGTCGTATACAACTACTAGTATACAACTAGTTGATACTCAGAGGTCAACACAGATAAATCGTATGTGACCCTATAGATCTCTCACACATCAACAGAAGAGCGCGTTTTACGCCAAGCAGCTGTCCTTTTGTTTGAGAATACTGATAATATGATTAGGGTTCAAGTAAGGTAGCTATGTAAAACGACAGCGGTCACGTAAATTGTCAGTGTGCGTTCACGTTCCGACTACGTGGGCTTTGTCTGACCTAGTGTAATCTACCTGAAAGGTTTGCCGATTCAGGTACAGCATTGTCGTTGCTATGTAAGTATATTTCCATTTTGTTCGTAATAAATTCCCAAATATAACATGTATGTATGTTGACGGTGTGATATAGTGTCACTATTACCTGTTTGTGATCAAAACAAGCTATTCGTTCTTCAGAATCATAATCAATCGATCACATCTGACATTTAAATAATTGGTTAAGCCAGCATCTAATAAACGATTGTTATAAACGTGTATACCTATTCTTTAATGTGTATAAGAGATCGTTTCTAACAAGAGGATCTAAAATCAATCCAGGCTACTTTGTTTAACTAGATAACCGTTAAACCGGGTTTGAAAAGGTCGCGTTAGGACTATATTTATCATTTGTTGTATCTCCATTATGTTAAGTCAAGTAGTACATTCCATTACCACTATTCAACATGACAGAGAGCTAATAGTGACAGACTGCCCACTCCCATGTGTTAAAAGTCTTAGATACAATATATAGTTCATGTGTCTAACTGGAATTATCGATCAAATATTAATAAATATGTTTTATTGTTGGAAAGAAGAACAAACATGCTAATTATCAATATTATTCCATGATAGTTTTTGTGAATAATTAACATATTTCTAAAAATCTTCAAGCGGATTTTCTCTCATGCTTACCCTGTTCAGTAGATGCACAAAAGTCGATCGTAAAGAACTTATGAACATGCTATAATATACTGCCTATTGTGACGCCATAAAATGATTATGAAATAACGTCACAAACCTCCAGATTATTTAATGACATCACAATTGAGAAAATATATACAATGCATATCAAATTAATCAAACCTGATACCAATTGTTAATTTTAGCACATCAAAGACTCACTGAAACGAAAATTAAAATCCTTTCCAAAAAGATCACATCATGTAATTAAGATCCTTCAAAATACATCTGATATCAATGTTTCCGAATATAAATGTACTTTGTAAGTTATAAGGGTGTTTATAAGGACCATTCCATGACCATGTAGTATATCTGCATATTTCAGAAAACTTCAATTATGATTTTAAACACTAAAGTGACTTGTTTATTTTTTAAATACAAAGTAATTTTGTTTAAGTGTGTGCATTACTTATCATTAGCCTTGACAAGAAATATTAGGCTGATAAACACCAATGCAACAAATACAACTGCGGGCCAGATGTGGAACAATTACCAAGTTTTGTTTATAAAACGGAAAGTATACGAAATCTGTTTAGCCTCATTCCACCTTCCTTCAAAGTATTTCGCATTAAATCAGAAAAGGACGTTTCACAATAAATCGAAACATAATATTCTCAGGGTGACGAGATATATGCATGTGTAACAAAATGATTATATTAAATACCAACTCATTAATAGGTTGTTCCCGAAATATTGGAGATTTTTTTTTTTTTTTTTTTACCTGTATCTAACAACGGTTGGAAAATAATTGAATACACAAACACATTGACATATACAATGTCGCTATAGGAGACATATAAATAAAATAATACAGCTACGGGAGAAATAATAATACAATATATATGTATATACAGTGTAGTAGCTATGGGATAAATAGAAATACGATAATATAGCTAAGGGATAATTAAGGATAAAATCCGTATACATATAGTAGATATGGACGAATTAGAAATAAGAAAATATATCTAAGGGAGAAATAAGAATAAAATACTTATACATATAAGAGCTATGGGAGAAATGGAAATACGATAATAGCTATGGTACAAATAACAATACATATATATGTAGTACATGATAAAGCTAGGAGGGAAATAAGAATAATCGCGTATACATATAGCAGCCATGGAAGATGGGAAAATAAAAACAACTACATATATATGTAGTAGCTATGGGAAAAAATGGAAGCAAATTTAATGTTGCTAAGGGAGAAATGAGAAAAACATGCGTATGTATTAACAATAGGAGAGAAACAAATACAAAAGCACAGGTGTTTAAACACCAACAGTTTGCAACAAACAGCTACATTCGTATAGCAGCACCGTTTACAGTCAATAAAACGAATACACTTTAAATGTTCTACCTTCTCCACTATACATGAGTTATCTCCCTTAATACCTTTTTGATATTAATAGAACTATAGAAGAGCTATAACGATTTATCTTCGTGTGTTATATTACAATATCAGATAACTACAGCAGTCATAAAGAAGTACTTTTTATCAAATATGATATGTTTCTTAGTTTTAAATATCTTCAGAAAAAATTATTTTGCAAACAATCTGATAAAAACATTGATGTTAGTTTAGCAGTTACAGACGATGTGTATAATGATGATATATATTTTAATGAAATTGTGTTTAAACGCTTTTGAAGTAATAACATTTTTGTGATAAAAATTGTAATGAATTACTAAGGTCAGAATTTTGAACTCTATTATTTTTTTCAGGTTTCTAAAACATCATTTAATTTAACCTTGTGTCAAGATGTTAGAGACTTGACCGTGCTGTGTTTAAATGTTGTAGTTAAACATACATTTATTCCGGTACGGTTAGTAAGTAATCCTACGTTCAGAATAAATTATCTGTTGTAACAGTGATACGTTTGTAAAGTAATAGAGGGTTTTATAGGCATTTTCCCTTTTGGCAGTTCTCGTACATTGTATGTTTCGGAATACCTTTGACATGAACTTTAATTCTTGTGAACTTACACTGTAGGATCACTGATTAGTCCTAAATTGAGTTACTGATCATATGGTGCAGTATGTACGTAGTTTATTTTTTAAATGTTATTGTCCCACAATATTTGTTTTTGGAATACTGCCAGGGTTGGGGCCCTGGTAACAGTCTCCTTACAATAATTGTCCTCATGCAAGAGGGCTCTCTTTCATACATTCATTTATGCTCATTAATTCATCCATCCATTCATTCATTTTGACAATCATCACGTGGAATGCCAGAAATGCTATTAATGACTATTGACTAAGGTAAGTATTAAGTGTGTGCTGAAATAATTGTAAATAATATTTTAGTTGTTCTTAATATTCTTTCATGCCAATTTTTTGTTCAATTTGATAAAACTTCGAGTCTCGAATATCTGACATAGAGCGGAGACCTGTAACATAACAAGTATATAGCTAGTAGTCATGTTGGGAGCACGGGGGCTCGCCACTAATGTCCGAAACACACACATATTTGTGCTGTGACCAACATATATGCAAGTTAGCACTTGATCTAGGAAGGTCAGCAGTCACCCTATGTTTGTTTACATGTCCTTATTTTATATACAAAAAGTTGGTATTGCATATCTTTATTTATAGTTACCCTTTCCCCTTTCTTCAGAGGAGGAGAAGGGCATATTACTTTAGCAGAAAGGTTGATGATGCAGAATGAAACAGACGTTAGGCCTACTTTTTGAAATATCGTCAACAAGCCAAAGATCATTCTTTCGTGTGAAGTTGAGTGTAAAGAGCCCTATTGCTTATTTCTATGGTAATTGACATAGGGTATGTATATCATTGCACATGGATCAAAAAGTTAAAAATATGTTTTACATGGTATATACTAAATATTCATTTATATAATTTACAATTAACCTTTATTTCATTCGTTTTCCTTCATCATTCATTTCTTTTAACACTCCTAGGATCCAACATCCCTTCTTCCATTCATTTTTCTGTCATTCATTTCTTATACAATCTCTTTTTCATTCAATCATTCATTCTTTCCACAGTCATTCATTTATACATTCATGCCTTCATTTGCTTTTATTCAATGACTCCCAATAGTGTAAATCCAATATATGCTTCATATAAAACATTAGATCTATTTGAAACCTCTTGAAAATTTCAAGTTTTTTGTTTGTCTTTTTCACAGATAAATAAGGACCTGTATATTGTATATCCAATCAGAATCAGTAAAACAATTTAGATATTTAAATTTTGTCTCACTTGGCTTGTAACAAAGAAAAATATATTTTAAAGTTCTCACATTTTGCTCTTTACCCATATTAAGGAAACAGAAATTAATTGAATTCCAAAAAACATCAAAATGCTTACATTCTACAAAAAGTAAATTGTCCTCCATCTTATTATAATTTGGACATACATCATAATCCTCTATTCTCCATCGCTTAAGATTTTTCCTTGTTGGAATTATATTCTGAAACAGTTTCCATTTGTAGACTTTACATTTATTGTCCTGTATATTCTTGAAATTATATTCAAGTGCTTCTTGAAAATCTGTTTTCAAATTGTAATTGTGGATTCCATCTTTCTATTACTTTTGGTTTTTCTTGTTTGCACTAGATTTATATTTTATAAATTATATTATTTGAGTACATATCCTAGACTTTTCAATATCATTTTACCGTACTTCTACATGTAGTTCGATTCTGGTTTCATTTTTGCTTATTTTCTCGATCCACTCCTTTGGAATTGATGATTTTAGTTTTAAGAGCTCCACAATCCAGTTGTGCTTGCTTAGTTACGTTTTCATTAATTTTTTTTTATATCATTTATTTTTCCTGTTTCATCACATAAATCACATTTTTTTTTATTATTCAACTCTCCATCCAATGCGTGTAGATTTAGGATTTACGCTCATTTTGGATATTTACACACCCCAAATTATTTCGTTCAATATATCATCTGGTATTACGACTCGTTATTTTTTCAACATTACTAGTGGTTTTTTGTTGTTGATCTATTTCTCACATTACAAATTCCCATTTTTTTTCCAAATTTGTTAAAATAAAACTTTGCCTGCTCACAAGAGAAGATAACTCTGCAATACGCAAGGACGGAATATGTGATTCCATATCCCTTACTTTTAATCCTCCTTCCTTATGCTCACGTATCATGACTGTTCTCTTGACTTTATCTGTTTTACCATCCCACAAGAATTAAATATTATCTGCTCTAAGTTCTTTATTAGTGTTTTATTTTCATATTTTAATGCTGCATTACATGCTATTTTTGGTATTAGTAATTCTTTTGCAATTGTAGTTTTACCAATTAGGGTTAGTTTTCTTTGCTTCAAGTTCTTGATTAGGTGGTTAACCGAGTCCACATTTTTTCCCCAATTGATTTATTCAACATTTCCTTTTCTTCACCTCAAATATTACCCCTAAAGATTTAACATTTTCTCTTGACATCTTTATTTCCATTATATCTATTCGAATTTTATTCTGTCCTAAACATAAACCCTCTGATTTGTCTTTATTAAATTTATCTATATATGTTTGCCACATTTTCATGGATTTTTGTACGTTCATAAACAATATCTTTGTTGTTTTGTACTTAGTTACTTTGGTGAGTTCTTCGTACCGTTTTCAGTTCTATCACTACTTACATGGTCTTTTTCTTTGTTGACTCCTCCAAAGAAGAAACGGAGATCTAACACGCACTTCATCATACTAAGAGTTATTTTTATCTGCCCATCGTCGGCCGATAGAGGTACATTAAATACACGGATTCTCGATGTAATTTCATGGTTATGGTCTGGGCGCCTAGGGTTTGTTGATAGTAAATGGACAAGCTTTCTACGTATAACTATACCTGTAGTCAGCAGCTTCGTCCGATCGTTCATGATATCCACATACACCCTACACATCTTTCCCGTCCTCTGCAATCCATACACATGGTCTGCCTCAATCTTTTGTCATATAGCCTGGTATAGCCCCTGATGCGTAAGCCAGCCTTTGCGCTGTGGTTGTGTTAATCCAAAAATATAAGCTTCAATAAGAAAAACTGAATTAGCTGTTCCATATCCCTCCTGTTGTTCCTCACTGTCAGGATTCCTAACAGACGACACCCTACTGGCGACAGACACATTGTCTGGCACATTTCCCGCCATGTTTCCATCCATTGTTCCTGGCTGAGCGTAAGAAATTCCTCTTTACGTTCGTCAAAATCGAGTCACAAAACATTCAAACCTCAACTGTCGAATTCGTTCTCTAGGTCACTTAAATATGTCTTGAGTACCACAAAATTCTGTTTGCATGATAAATTATCAAAATAACATCCCAGTTTTTCGCAAGAGAAAATCCCTGTCACCTTGGTTCAGGGGCGCTAATTCCTTTTTTGCTTTCTTCATCAACAAACTAAAATTTTGATTAGGCGTGTTTAAGATTTCGAATTGATAGCGACTATTTTATGAACATATAATGTTACGTCATGTCTATATCAGGTTATTTTTTTATTTTTTTTATCCATACAAGCTTCATACAGATATTTCTGCTGACTTTTCAATCATTGATATTTCCGAGTTATTAAAGAAAAAATAGAATATATTGCAAAATCTTAATCACTCATTTAAAGAAAAAAGGACAATGTGCTCTAACTTCGCTAGAACTTAGTAACTACAACACAGCTGTTACCTCCTCAGAGAGGTAATACGCAGTAAGTGAAGCAATAACAGTTTTGTTCGCATCCTGGAATTTCTTTTAATATTTTGATACATATCTTTTTCAGTTATTGATAAGAATGTGCTTTTAATGTAAAAAAATAAATAATACTAATACATACGACTATCCAGCTTATTTAACGTAGATGATTTAAAGCATACGTAAGAGAATAATTTATTCCGTCAAGAAGATTGACATACTGAGGACACATTGTATATGTACAATGTACCATTTGTTTTCCATATTTCACAGTGGCATTCGATTTGAAATACCAAGATTCAATCGTAATGTTATATGGAGGAGTTGCCGTGATTCATATTTTGCACAAATAGTACTTATTTGCTTTTATTTATGACAGGGGGTACATTGAATAGCAACAATTAAAGGTCTGTATCCAGTCAACACTTTAAGACATGGATCAGTTCCGTGATGTTGACGGCGGCTGGGCTTGGGTGGCAATGGCGGCCTGCTTTGTTGGTAACGTTTTAAACGGCTTCCTGAACTACAGTGTCGGAATCTTCCACGTGGCATTATTGGAAGAGTTCCAGGAGGACGTGGCCACTACCGCCATTGTTGGTTCCGTATATGCCGGTCTATATTCCCTCTTTGGTAAGTCTTTTCGCATTGCTTTACAAGAAGAGATCTTATAAATAAGCCCCTTAAGTATACGTATACGTTTAAGCATAAGTTTATACGCTTATCCGAAGGGAGCATACATTGATTTGTTAAATCTGTTAAAAAATGTATTTATTATATTTGGTATATTTTGGGATATATATAGACGTCAGAAGTACTTTTAGTTGACATTGGGGAGTATGGGCACGATCTACGCGAACATTTCACTACTTGTACGTGTATTTTATGCCGTAGACTTTGCATAGCGCTACCATACTGGTACATCGGTGACAGTGTATACGGCCGTGACAGTTAGATGATGCCAGGGCATGATGATGATGTAATGCCTCTGAATAACAATAACTTTGATTACTATGCACTGTAAATCATTTTTATTTCGGGAGATATTTATTTTAGCGTTAATCCGCGTAAGACTCAACCCTGAAAATATATATCTTGGGAATAATTATATCACTGTATCATACCTGTAATGTGTGGTTCTCTAATCATTCGCCAATTTTAATATTTAAATAGGTGTCCTATCGTGGAATAAAATATACGCAAAATACAAGTGATTTAAAGTACATGCCGTATGAAGTTTGATGACTATGTACTACATCCTCTATGATACCACTGACTACTCTGGTTCAGCTGAGCTTCATTCCTGATCGTTTACCGATCTTACGACAACTATGGTCACCTGCGACCAAACCTAATGGGATGACTGTAATTTTGCGATTGTGAACTTTCATTTACTCAGTAGTTATATACTAGCCTCTCTAACATACTGAGTTAAGATAATCCAGAGCCTGTTATCAGCTTATGTACATAAACAGAAGTGTGCACTTACGAGACTGTAATCAATGCTAAAGAAATGGTACGATCGCTATTCAGATCTTGTTTCTCACTATGGGATTTATATATCTGTTATAATTAATATAATGTTCAATTTGTCTGAAATGTTTGCTTATATTGCCTGATGTGTCGGCAGACATAATGACGGTTATAGGCGCGGGACAACCGCTAATTTATCTGGAACACCTGTTGTCGTCTTCGGTCCATTATTTTTCCTTTATTTTTTATTTTTCCGTGTTTGTTTGTCTCCAGCAAATAACTAATTAAAAGTAAGTTGTTTTTTATCCTTATTTTGCAGGTTAGTATTGAATTGTTGAGTGGATGTGTTATCCATGTTCTTCCATAGTCTTTGTTACCGTTGTTAATGTAGTCAACGCCACCATGGCCACCGATACACCAATGCACCTGTCTGTATACGGTTGAGCTATAGCCAGTTGTACTGAATGAAATGCGCGTGAAAGTAGTGGATTGTTTGAATAGCTTGTGTCTCGTACTTTACACTTGATCTTGTAGAGACGCTTATTCTTCACAAATAATTACTTTCCGGCTGACTGTCTTAGTATAGAAATGATATCTCTATAAAACACAGTTTTATCAAAACAAATTAATTTTCTTAGATGAACAGTCTGTATAAATAGACATGAATGTATCTAATATGATTTTAACAACCAATAGTTAAGAACTCCCGTAAAAAGACATACCCATATAAGCGTGGGATGGGCTACTACTACTAGAGATCTTACAAATAAGCCTCTAAAGTATACGTATAAGTTTACGCATAAGGTTATACGTTTATCCGAAGGAAGCTGTACACTGTCTTCGAACATTCTTATTGATTTGCTAAACATTTCAAATAAGTATTGGAATACAAGTACCATTAAGAAACAATATTTTGTGTCGATAGTAGAGTAGGAGTAAGAACAGTCATCTGCCACATACCCAAAGGTATGGCTATGTTGTACTGTTTGACACTAACCATTGTAAATGATTCTACATTGTTTCGTAGATCATTACATAAGTATTTTAACTTGTAATTGTTTTGTAGGACCATTTGTCAGTATGGTTGTCAACACGACAAGCTGTCAGACAGCACTTATGATTGGGGCAGTCCTGACCGTGCTCGGATTCTCATCCTGTTTCTTCGCCAATAGTCTTTCTACTGTTCTCTTTACGTATGGGATCATAGCAGGCAGGTGAAAGATTATCTGATTTTTCGTTCACTAAGGAAAGCATGTTTGCAGGTGTTGACTGAGGTTTGTTACAATATGTATATGAATATGCTACTATTTTACTTCTAGTTGAGATAAGCCACTAAAGAACACACAGTAATATATATTTAATTTAATTTATTCAAGCAAATTTTGCATTATGAGGATTGCGCAAATGTTGCCTTTTCAGGAGCTAACTACTGACCGTAAGCCACATAACTAATTGCTCCACTGATGTGGGTGTCTGAGCGTGTATTGTTGACCTGTTTGCGCTGAGACCGCTCCTCCAACAGTATGTGTTTGCTTAGTGATGCCTCAACTAAATGTTATAACATCGTAGCACCCACCCCGATCCATTGTTAGGTTATTGGAATTGCTTTGTCGGAGGGAGGGGGAGGCACTTTTGTTCCTGAATAATTCAAATTCAAGCTGAATGGACGCTTATGAACCTTTTGGTTAAGTCGATGATTTTAGACAAAATATACGTTTAAATGAAAACGCAAATACATTGCCGTTAAGTGAACCCGAATATTGTGAAGAATGACAACGCATGCATTCAATATTGCGAATAGTTATAGACCTAACATGCAAAGAAAATCGCAGACGCGCATTTTCGTTTCTTTTTAGATTAGGTTATTTTGGCATTACCGTATAATATTAACACAATTAGGTTGTGTTAATATTATACGGTAATGCCAAAATAACCTAATAAAGCAACTCAATTTTGTTAAGACATCATGTGAAAGTTTATGATGGTCAACGTATTTTAAGAAATTTTAATGACAAATATATATTGTCAAACTGCTTCTAATGATTAATTGAATTACTGTGGCTTTGAAAACGTAAATGATAAATGTAATTTTGATAACATATCCTTGAGTCTATGATTGTTTATTACTCACTTTGTTTCCAAAATCTTATTTATTCCTGTTTCAAGGTCTCGGGTCTGGCTTCTGCGCTACACCTATCTTGATCATGACCGGATACAGTTTCAAAAAGTACCGGGGAATAGCCAACGGGGTTGTCGTTTGCGGGTGTGGAATTGGCATGCTGGGAAGCGGCCCTTTAAGTCAATATTTTATCGACACATATGGGCTTCGTGGTGGCTTCCTCATGATGGGTGCTGTCGCGTGCCACCTGATTGTGTGCGCAGCATTGATCCGACCATCCGGTGCGGAAGGGTGGCACAAGAAAATGCGACAGGAGTCAGAAGACGCTTCTAAAAAGTGTGTCCAAGTTCGCAGTATTCTTGATCCTTCCTTGTACAAAAACCACGCTTTCCTGCTTATACTTATTGCTGGTTTCGGATGGAACGTCGCTTATGCTATAGTTCTTCTTCATCTCCCAAACTTTTCAGTCGTTCTAGGATCCTCCAAAGCAGAAGCTGCTATGCTTCTTTTTGTTATCGGAGTTGGAAGCTCCGTAAGTCGGGTCTTTGGAGGACTCGTAACCAGCAACGAGGCAGGAATAGATCCAATATTGTTAAAGCTTGGAGTATTGGGAATCACTGGAGTACTGACCTTATTATTTCCGTTCTACTCTCACATATATTGGCAGCAAGTGATATTTGCATGCCTGTTTGGGATATACAGTGGGGGACTCATAGCATTTACAGTTCCTATTCTCATAGAGATAGTCGGGCTATCTAAACTGTCTGCTGCCGTTGGCGCACTGTACTTCATGTACGGAATTGGCTGGTTTGTTGGACCGACGGTTGCAGGTAGAGCAAACTTTTGTTTTCCTGTTTTGAAATATTTGATCAGATACATGAATTGATGCTCTATGTTATTTGGTAAATGCATTATTATCCCATCAATAGGAGATACAACTATACCAATTGCATGTTATGGAAATATTGTTATCGGTACCATATTGTGGTGTTATTGTTATATATCTATATGTACATTTGTATGTCATCTTAGAAATTCCAGGAGTTATACTTACGTTTCTACACCCTATGCATATGTCACGACAAAACATCGAAAGCACGCGGCTAGCTATTGTTTTTCTCTGTAAATATGCTAGACTTATGCCTGTCTTTGAAGATACGAGATGAGGGACAGCTGATTGTAATTCCGGTCAAATTTATCGTTACGCTGCCACGCGATCAAAACATTGTGTATCAAAATATCTACTTATCTCCCAAACGGTTGGTTTATGATGATTTGTCTACTGTATGTTTAATTCATGAAATTAACTCTACCTGAGATTATAATAGAGTAATAATTGTTCTATATTCAGTGCAACACGTATTTGTAACCGTGATTGTTCCTCTGTAAACAAAATAGTTGCCTCCCTGAAAACAGTACACCATATTATTATTTTTTCTCTGTAAACAGTACAGCACATTATGATTTCAAACAATTGCGACTCATAGTTTGATATTCTCATTTGTATGACTTGAATAACTATTATAAGCATGTTTCTTTATTATCATTTTTGATATTCCTTTCTTTACCCAGAATGCATTACAATGTATATCCATACTGATATATAATCTACTTTCTATTTCTCATTGATAGGTCTGATAATAGATCACACTGGCAGCTACGATATCGTCTTTTATGTAACAGGTATTGTCATTTCCAGTTTGTGAGCTAAAAATATCACGTTCTTTGTGTTTGATATTACTCTTCACAAAATCATTATATATATTTCAATACACGCTATATTTTCTATATAAACGTGGAATTCATATAACATCGCCAATATTAAATGAAACAGATTTGCTGACAGGATTCCCTTTTTGTAAAATGTCATGGTATTATCAAGATTGTTTGAAAAACTCCAACTGGCATGTTCTATTTTTTATCCAAAATCATGTTCATGGTAGATGTCTAAATCTCATTGAAATTCATTTCTTAGCATATGATGACAAAACTTAATCCTGTAGACTTAATTAATATGTGTTTACTATAACCTTCATTAGACTTCAATGTTAAGGATTTTCTGTGAACGATTTCGTATCACTATGAAGAACTGTATATAATGAATTGGAACCTTTTCACCGCTATGACAACAGATCAAGTTAAGTATTAAAATAGCATTTGAAAAAATAAACCTATACCTTTCGGAACTTTATAAAAACATGATTTAAGATGGAAGAAACAAAATTCAACTACGTTATGTTCTGAGAGTATACTTTGCAATAGTGGCCGACCGGGATTCGATCCCTGAAATTTTGGAGTATTTTACTTGCAATGGGACAGACATTACCATACTTATATAGCTGTATCGTCATCTAGAGGAATCAAGTACGTACCTAACTGTCACACCTGCTATCTATACTAAAGTATCTTCTGTTTCAGGTGCCATATTTACGCTCGCCTCGGTGTTGACGTTGCTGTCTACAATATGGCGTCCGAAAGACGTGAATGTTGACGAAGACGACCGCTTTGTGGCCTCCGTCCTGTTTAAAGACTCAAACTTTCTTACCGGGTCAATGCTTCTGACGGGGTCAACCAACGTCATGCTGGACTTCCGGGCATCCACTATGAACATGTCTCACTCCTCCAAATCACTAGGACCCTATAGCTCCTACCGGTCTGTCCGGATGCAATCCTCGAATCGATCTGTCAACACACAGGAGAAAGTACCACTGAAATTATCTAGACTTGCTATCGACAATGGGGAATCAGCTCCTTTAACTGTAGAAAGTGTAAGTGAGATATGAACAGTGGCAAAAAACAATATCGTAAATTTTTAAACTAGGCTATAATTGTTAATGATGAAATGCTTCAAAACCGGTGTTGTAATGAAATGTATTTATTTTGACAAAGGTATTGTCGACTGTTTATTAATGACACTGATATGCTGGCACTATTATGTTGGTGATCACATAGATTGTACCTCAGGTATTCTTTTGTACATTTTTGATTGGTTTATTACTAAGTTTTGAAAAGATGTATTAATGTATATATATATATGAATATTGAGATCATCAATCCATCAATCAATCGTTAATTATCTGACAGTGGATGTTAAAGAGAATCAGAATATATGTATTTAGGCATTTTAATTTTTATGGATGGTTGTAACGTAAGAATACATTATGAAAAGATGATAATTTAGCTGATGATTAGATGAAAATGATGGGATGAATGCATGTATAACACAGCAAGTCTGCCTAATTATTGATTTTCTTTACTTTTTCTATGATTAATTTCTGCTGTTAACTTTGATACGTTAATTAATTAATATGATACACGTATGTTCGTACATGTAGTTAGTGGTACTAACGCACAGTTTACTGACAAATATCATCCTGATACATACCGCTGTTCGATGGTTATATCACGTTCGGTCACTGATGGAAATAAAAAAAGCTTACAGAGTATAACTCTTAAGTTACTGGTAAACAATGTAGTTCATTGATTAAAGCACGTTTTTATTGATGGATACATGATATCTGCTAATGAATAAACGTAGTTGACTTATGTATCAACACAGGTTACCGAGCTTTGTGCGTAGCTAACTGATACTGACATGTTGTGTGCTGTCGTTCTGGGATGGATACATGTATATAACTGACAACTGTATGCGTTTGTCTTATAGTAACACGTGGTTATTGATCAGTATATGTTGTTCTCTGATGAACATAGTATGTAAATAGCTGACATCTGTACGCATTTTCTGATAGTAACAAGTGATCAGTATATACATGTGTTGCTCACTGATGAATACAAGATGTCTACTGATGAGTTTAGTTTGTTGTTTCGGCATCGAAGACCTAATGCACTGAAACTAGGTTGATCCAATTACAAATATCTTGTTACCACAGATATGAGAATATTTTTAAACGTCCATGTCGTGTGAAAAAATATATATAAAGGCAGAGATATTGACCTCTTATTCAATTAAAACGAATGCATATATTTCATCAATGCACTTCAAATCTGGAGGATGTCATGCTATCATCTCACTTATTCCCTAGCACGTTTTATTTCCGATTTATTTCAGGTACACTAAAACTAAATGAAAAAGAGGACGCATTTTAATACGAGGCATGCTCCTTGCATAAATTCGCAGGCAGAAAGACAAAAAATATCCTACGTTCTATATTAAAAAATGTTCGTATTAAGCAAATTTTAAACATACATAAACAATGTATTAGCAATTTGTATAAATATGATAAATTATACAATCCATCTATGATATGATTTATATACTATATAGACAATTTGTATATGCATGTACATAATATGTGTAAATATATTGTGATAAACAGAAATGAAAATGGTAAGACAAATCAAAATGTAAACACTCTATGAATAGAATGACAAAAGATTCAGTTTATTTCTGCATTTTGTATCTAGTTTGATGATTTTATGTTGCTCGTTTATCGATTATCTTTAATGTGTGAAACAATCTTATTCACATTAAAATGCCTGGAATGAATTTGTGACTTAAGGCAATAGTTCATCCCTCAGCACCAGCCACATATCGGCTGAAAAGGGGGTCGGCACATTTTCTACGACTGTTGGGGATAGAACGGGGCAATGAAACGCCTAAATAGAATTAACATTTCATCCTAATAGGTTTTGAGTATTTCCTTAAAACTAGACTGTGTTAATATCACACACATTACGAAACTTAATGGATCACGTATCTTCAGAAATAGAAAAAGAGTGAAGCGTGTGTTATAACGATAGCTCTACTCATCTTGTAAATTACACCCCGACCATGGTGACGCAATTACGTCGTCTTGGTGGCGTGTAGAGTTTGGGATACAGTGACAGTCATACTGTAATTTAAGTACGATTAGGGATCGTATAATTACATTACAACACAACCTTCCGATTGTTCCGCGTTATTAGAACAATCAAAGTTTAATGCCGAAACCGCAGGTCTAATATCTTTTAATGTTTTCCTTATAACCATATCGATTAGCAAAAAGGTTAGAAAACACTAGTATGTATTGAAATAAGGACACGTTTTAAGGGGATTGGATAACTTGTAAATCCCATTACAAAAGCTTCGTTTGTTAAAGAGTTGTTTTTTCTCAGTTGCGTTTGTTTTTTGTAATGAGAATTATTCCAAGTAAATTGAACACGGGAAGCTATAATGTGAAAGCTGTTTATACGTACAGATGTGAATAAGTGCTGCATAGCTGTACCTTTATGAAAATGGTATTACCATTAGATGAGGATTTGAATAGTTATGTATAAAGATAATGATATAATACGGCGACGTTGGTAATTTTCTATTCCACGTAATGGAGTAAATGTGAAAAATTGTCTATCAACATTTTGTTTTCAAAGTGAAAAATAGTACATTAGATGCATAATCTGTTTCTAAACCAATTGCCTGGCGACTCTTATGTATATAATGTTGTTTAAAGCGTTGTTTTTGGACAGGAAAACCTCACAATCTTGTGACGTTGAAATATAATCATTTAGTGCTTTGCATGATTTCCATAGTGTTTGGTAGAGAAGCGCAATCACTAATGGCAAAGGGGGAAATAATGCACTTTAGGAAGGAAATCATAAGGGAAACTAAAGTTAAAGAAAATCTCTAAAGACTACAGTAACAATTTTAAGCAATTGAAAATAAGCTCGAATCCGATATATTTTGGAACAAATGTCATTAATGTAATAAGAAAATAGTGTACAGATTGAAAACAATAGCACATATATCACGTTATGCGACATCGAGGTCCAGTCTAAAGTATATAATTACCTTAAAGGATTATCGTGTAGCTCGTAAATAAATAAACACTGTCCAATTTGACCTGATTAGATAAAAGTGTGTATGTTTCTACCATTCTTTACGCATCCTGGTACAGGGTATAACATACGTTATCAACACACTAAATATGGCGACTGTAGGTGACAATCAAGTTTTCAAATATCCTGAAAGTCATGCTAGTAGAATGATCAAATAGCCATTTGAACACGACAATATTAACAACTGCAACATATACAAGTGTAACAATACAGTATCAAAGTCGTACCCGGTTCTGACCGGAATACCACACTGAAGGGTCCTTAAATCGCTACTGTTTCTTATATATATTCTCTTTCTGTATGATATATATGTATAAGTTGTATCATGCAACTTTAGTTTCATTCTCACCTCGCAAACTCACTTTAATAAAATGGAAAATAACATAATCATTATAATAATTCGAGGTTCTTTTATACCGCTTTATTACAACCAAGTTCGTAGGTCGTCTCAAAGTAGTTCACAAATTATTATCCGTGGTTATAGGGCCTTTGCAACAAGCCAACATCTTTCTCAACTCACTGGGGAGCAAACAGCCGGTGCTGTCATTTTAGTGCTCACAGTTAGCATTCAACAATTCTGGCACTGCCCAACCATGTACTCATTTACAGCTGAGTAGACTGGAACAAAAGGAGTAAAGTATCATGCTCAAAGATATAACACAGTGCCGTGCCTCGAACCCACAACCCTTCGGTTACGAGCCCGGCTTCCTACCAATAGACTACCGTGCCTCCTTAAAAGGTTAATACAATCAATGTACCAATATAGAGGTCGTTTGTGTACCTAAACGAAAGCATTTTTCGTTAACTATTTAAAACCGTAGTTAGACCCACGCATGGAATATGGGTTATGCGTTTGAAACCCACACGAAATAAAGGAAATTGAACTTTTAGAATCGGTTCAAAAAGAGTCACAAAGTTACGTCCGGGATGAAAGGATGTGTCATAAAATGAACCCCCCAGGAAACTTTATCAAACACGTTAAAATATCAACGGCTACTACGAGACATAGTCAGATTACAATCAATATATTTTATGATAGAGAAAGCAATGGGCTCTATGGAAAAGAGAAATTATCATTAGCACATAACATTAGCAAAAAAAGATAGGACACTGCGAAACCTCAGGGAACGGTTGATCGAACGATTATTAAAAATTCATAACAAATTAAACCGTCTTTAAACCTTGATTAAATAGTATGACGCCAAAAACACAATAATGATGTTGCAAAACCGTTCATCAACGTAAATCTCTGCTTAACGGTTCGTTAAAGCTTGCTTAAACCATAACTAGACAATGATGATCGAAAGCATCATTAAACCACCATTAAATTATACACAACTAAAAATGATGATAAATAAAATGTATCATATTTGGAAAACTTGGTAGACAACGTACTCAGCGAGGTAAGCGAGATTTTTACGTGTCGGACGAACTTCAAAGTGTACAAAATATGCATACATACAAAACATCACAACTAAATTCAAATAACATACTTTACCATAAGGTGCTTCAAATTAAAACACAAAAAAAACTTTTGATAAAAATGTACTTTTTTTTATAGTAAATGTGATGTTTGTACCATTCGGTACCTACATGTACCACCAACTATGGCGACAAGTTCCTACGGTTCTTATTTGTATATCTCTCATTTTACATGAAGATGTTCGTACCTCAATGGAAAGTGGCACGTACAATCATAATTAAGTTTTAAACAAACATTTAACAGTCTCCCCAATTAAGCACTTATCACGGGTATGGCTTCTTCAGCCCTTACTGAGATCTGTCGGGGGCTTCAGACTAATCTGGTGATTCAGTCACAGAATGATTTACGTACCATGCACGTCTTTAAAAGTAGTAAAGTGTCATTTGCCTAGAAATTTTATAATCTGTCGTCGAATTTAAGTTTATTAATCAATACCATTTTATATCTTACAGTTTAGTTAATGTTATTGGTTTTTATTTGAACATTTTCGGTTCGATACCGTGCAAATACGCGATATCACCGCTGTGTTTGTGACGGCAAGAAATAGGATAAAGAAGCGTGAGATATGTCGTGATCATGTGACACGAGAGGTGTAGATATAAGAACCGTATGGGCCTGTCTCCATAATGGGTAGTTCATACCGAATGGTACGAACATCGTGCTGTTTATAATCGCATTTCATTTACATGTTAAAATAGAAACGACCGGTGACGACCTTAAATAGGACAAAACGTCATCTACCAAATTACCCTGCTTTCCTTCTCTATATTTTGTTTTTATTATTGTTGTAAGTTGTGTTCAAGCCGATTGTAAGAAAAGCCGCATAAAGTTTTGATGATGTCATATTTGATGTGTCTCTTATTCTTCATGTTCTTCTTCTTCTCCTTCTTCTTCTTCTTCTTCTTCTTCTTCTTCTTCTTCTTCTTCTTCTTCTTCTTCTTCTTCTGCTTCTTCCGGTACTGAGTTGGGTTCCATACAGAACGTCATAAACTCTGGTGTTTTTAGTTGATATGTAAGTAAACCTGTTTGTTTTCTTGACATATGCATATACAATTGAATCTGTATTAAGAGAACACCTAAAAAACCGGTCGTTAGATAGAACGTTCGATTTACAACGTTTGACCTTATTATTTATAGAATTACACGACCGACTAGCCGAACTTCTTCTTCAGACAACCGTAAACAGACCAACATTCCAAGCGCACATTTAAACATGTATGTTCAAGAGTTCAGGTGAATAACTGAGCAATAGTTGATTGATAATTATGAAAGTAACCAATATAATTTAGAGTGTGTGAAATGATCGTTAAGAAGCCTATCGTCAAACTTGGTGAGTCGTAAATTTAAAGTCGACCAGCAAATTTGACCAAAATTAATATGGTCGTTTAGCACAATATTTGGGTCAGTAATGAGTTGTCGCTTGTCACATTAGACGGATGGTTACTTAATACAGTTAAATAAGTTAGTAAAAATGTCCGGGAGGAATGAAATGTTGTCGCAGAAAACATATGGTCGTTAATACAGATAGTCGCCTGAGCAGACTCAATTTCCATTTAAAAAAATTCTTTATAATAATGCATTTATTTTTTACTTTACAAGTAAGGTAAAATACAACTGCAGCTTCCGATTGGTTGGGAGACGGAGGGAAGAATAGTGTGTAATGGGTGCCTTCGGGAGTCAAGGCGAGTGTGAACATAGAGTCCGGGCGATATTTTGAGCTTTGAGTACGCCGTGGAGATTCCACAAGATGGAAACAGGGAGAAAAGCTGGGTGATATTTTGAGTTCTTAGAAGAAAAAACCAGAGCTAAAGTGTGGAGAGCGGGTAGCAGCATCACTTTGTCATGGATTCATCATGGAAAGATGATCCTGAAATGTCGATCCATCATTTAACATCCATTAAATCGCCAAATGATCACATAAATAACTTTTCCAACAACAAATTTTAATGGTAGATTAGCTTATTTATCATTAGCGGTTTAATGTATCATTAAGGATTCAAACCTTAAATTGGTTCATCACATAAAATGGTCAGTATTATCACAAACTGTTAATCTAAACAATTTATGTGTATTAATTAAATGTATGTTGTAGCACTTCTTTAGTGTATTTTTTTCTATAAACCTGTATATGATATATGAAATAAATGTTGTTTTAAACCAATATATCTATAAACGTTCGGAATGGCCTAAAACAGAGAGCTATACTACAGGTAAAGAAGTTGAAATCAATTGAAATGAAAACTAGAAAATATATCGATATGAAATATGGCTAATTTATAGGATCTAACAAGTATGTTTAAGTCAATAACATTATAAAAAATGAATATACAGAAATTGTAAAAAGTATTATACATTTTTTGTACCATTAATATGGCTATCAAGGCAGCTATACACGCAAATATCTGCCTGTGTTCATCTTTTTTCGTAATAAATTGTAATGAAAGTCATTGGTTCGGTTACTATCCATAGTATATACATGTATATATGCCAAGTTGAAACTTACAGAATAAACATGAGAAGTTATCACTCTTCATAGAAATTGTCCTGTTGGGATTTATAGTGATAACAATGATCATTGAAAGCAGTTTAATAAAAATGAAGCTGTCAAATACGTTAGAAACTAAAACAAAGATTGTTTTGCTTCCTTTCTAATTATAATTCTAGATATCCAGCTTTAAAAGTGTGTACAAAACCATTGAAATATCAAACGCAATTTACGATGGCCGATATGGGTCGGCAGAAGCGTATTATGACTTGATTTAAATCAGTCCGGCAGTGTTCTCAGAGGAAAATATGTCAGTCAGAAATGTATTATGACTTCACCTTAATCTGCCCGGCAGTTTTCTTAAAAAAAATATGTCCGGTAAAAGTATGATTGAAAAGCTCCCTCTGGAAATGGGGATAAAAATAAATATAGCAACTACCGTATACAGAGCTCAGTACGGGTTAAAGTATAGATAATAAAGTGTAAATGCTTATTGGAGTAGGGGTAACATTGTAATAATGTTAATATTTCTCACGTCATTTACTGGCCGGCTAAATTCCGGATGTCAAAGCAATGGGCGGAACAAAATGATTTTAAAACAATACTAACGCAAATCATTTAGAGTACATTAGCCATCATCCACTACCGGTAATTTATTCTAATTCCCTCTGTCTTCATAAGAGTGAATGTCCTTCAAAAAAAAGCATCAATATTACTGGGAGACATTAGGATTTGATCATTTCGATAAATTATGTACGATTATCAGATAATTTTCGTCATTTTAATAGAATTAGTAATGGACACAGGCACTGACTGCCTCTATATCCATATCTTATAAGGTTACATATACATAATATGATTTGTCACTTCCAGATATCTGTCTTTAACTAGCCAAAGGATTGTACTTAAGCTCTAGTTTTTGCCAATGTTTATCTAATTTAGTTTCGAAGTCTCGTATAGTTGCTGAGTTTATGACATATTCGGGCAGACCATTCCAAATATCAACAGTTCTGAAACTAAACGAGTTGTTTTCTTATATCTAGGCTTCATGATTAATTAATTAGACATCATACTACAGGTAAAAGACACATAAAGTACATCAAACAAAAATGAATATCAACGGCATGCACATATTACAGATGATAATACTGCTTAAAGGATACATGCTAAGGAGTTGAAACACATGTGTAGGTACATGTATCTTGCTGGGCTTTGTTTCACACGTGAGTTATAATGGTTTCCGCTGCCATTTACTCAGACCAAGTAAAGTTAAAAGTTATTAATTTTGGAATCCTGTTTCGTGTTCTGTTTAGTTACCTAAACACTCTTGTGCTAACTCCTATTGACTGGTAGATATACTGCAAAGTACCTCTCTGTCGGACATTTTTTCCAAAAAGAAAACTGCCGGGAAGATTAACATAGAGTCATGATACTTTTTTTCGGAACACAGTTTTCTCTAAGAAAACTGCCGGGCAGATTTATATTAAGTCATGAAACGTTTCTGCCGGCCCATATTGGCCATCGTAGGTATTTCCTACAGTGTGTCTTCTTGCTGATATAGTGTAGGGCTATTACACATGTTGATCTGTGTTTATCTAATGTTATAATCTTTACTCTGTGACACACATAGTAACATTTACATGCTTGTCCATCGGCCAAACAAGAAAGTGTCCATTAAGAGGTTATCCAGGCGGACACCAATTTTAATGTCCCTCTTAAGTTTCCCGAATGAACTGGGCATATCGATAACGACACTTCTATTATCACTGTATGTTTTCTTACTATTTTTCCACATGGTCATAGTCGAGTTAACAAATCATAACATTGTACGTGTGGGGTGTAACAACCAAAAAACGTTTTCATTGGTTATTACATGTACATTGATTATGACGTCATATCAAAATATTTTTGTATAAATGTAATAGCATGAGGGAGGTGTTTGCTGGCGATTTTCAATTCAAGCTGACGAAGATAATGCAAGAGAGTAATTGCAACATTATAAATACAGAAAACAACAAGAGAATGCCAAAACGTCACAAAAACACTACAACGAGAGGCTACAACTCTACAATGGGTTACAACATATACGATGGTAAAGATATACAAATAACCGATCGTGTGGAACTTTTCAAAGGAATATTCATACTAGTTGGTAACATTTCTTGTGTGTTTAAATGTATTGATTACGGAACACACTACTGAAATATGTTGTCAGCAACTTTGACAGCTTTACTACTGAGTCTTATATAGGGTATATTTTCAAATATGAAGTTATTTCAGAAAAGTGATGGTTTTTAACATCAAATAACAAAACAATACACATGTAATGCAGACAGTTTGAAGCTTTTGGGTTGTTCGGGAGGCGCAGTGGATAACATATTCGCTTTTTAATTTGCAACAATTATGAAACAAAATTTTTAATTTATATTAATCACTAATGTTGGCCCGGATAATAGCGCGAGCTTTTCACCATAGCGGCCAGGGTTCGACTCTCAGATCGGACGTGGAAAAGTATTTGGTCATCTACCTGACCACGTGTTTTATCTATGTACCTCAGAACACACAAAAAAACCACCGAACAATTGGAACATACACACCAAACGATCGGCAATGAAGCAATGACAACCGTTTAGTCTCATTCCGACTGTTTAGCTCATAAGAACTAACTCCAGGTAACATAGATCTACCGACA
Source organism: Mizuhopecten yessoensis (assembly GCF_002113885.1). NCBI lineage: Eukaryota > Metazoa > Mollusca > Bivalvia > Pectinida > Pectinidae > Mizuhopecten > Mizuhopecten yessoensis. The sequence continues at coordinate 151,157 of NW_018408468.1, read as the reverse complement.
TTCCTTATCTAGGTGTCGACTCACCTGTAATCAATATTGTAATCGAAGGTCAACACGACTGGTAACTGTAGTCAGATCATACAAATTGAGACTACACCGACTAACCTATTTAGGCTCTTCTCTGTACGCAGAGGCGCATTAAACAAAGCACGTTTCCTCCATTAAATTTTGTCGTGAGCCATTCGTTTTGATACAGGTATTTCAATCCTTTCTACTACAGGTTATGCTAATGTTACTGTACGTCAGAGTATCGTCCTTTTCGTTCTACTTTTTCTTCTTTTTTCTCCCCAATTCTTTAATGGTGTTGTCTGTTTTAGCAGAACATTTCATTCCACCTCGATTTCCGTCTGGTTATTTCTGCATTGATAGCATCAGTTTAGCTTCTTTGTTTGAATTTCTGGTCACTGTAAATATAGCGCTGACATACGTGAGTGAATACTCTTGTTGCCCTAGCTATCGTTTCTGTTGTTTCACAACGCTCTTACTCATAACGCTTGTTCATGGACAGTTGGCTTTTTAAGCAAGTGTTGTCATCTCCGTATTCTCCTGCTGTTGATAAACTTTTCTCACGTTTGTCCCATTCTTTGATTTTATCTTCATAGGTGAATGCAGCGCTGCTGATAATACTACTGACCGATATAAATTTAAAACCTGGTTTATATCTTTTGATGGTATATTTCGGTTTTGTTGTTAATATTCATCACCTGCGTTGAAATCTAAATAATTAAACATTTTAAATATTCGCTCCATTTCACAAAAAGGATAGATTATAATACTACACGTTGAATAGGTAATATATACCTCTATATATCTAAATACATGTATGTGTGTTATGGTACATTACAATTTACATGTGTATCCCTACTTTAATGCAATACACGTGTAAGATATGTTATGTATGGTTCTAATGACGTGCCTCATACAAAGACAAATATATGGTGCATTGTAACTAAAGTTTTAATATCAAAATGTATATATGAAATCACATGTATATATTTACACTTGCATGGCATTGTCACTATATAGCCTCTTTGAAAGCTGTGTCGTTGATGGGACTTTAATTACCATGCATCACGAGACACAACTCTAAGCGTACTAATACAACACTGAACGGAACTACAATATCCAATATAAATAAACATAACGGCTGCTGAAATATCGCTGGGCATTATGAGATTTGACAATGTCATTGTAAATTTATGTGCAAAATAAAAAATGAAATAAATAAACACTTTTATTACAACGAAAACAAGATCAAGGTCTGCAATATCGTACAAAATGCACATCGGTTGAAATCACCAATGCCGGCAATGGAAACAATTTTAACGCTCATGCAATTTATCAGAAATATCGTCTGTTACACTGCACTGATCAACAGGGGTTCGTTACAAATGTCTGAAATACACATATTCTATAGACCTACTGACACATATGTAACAGACCTACTGATATGAGTCACAGCACACATAAACATTTCAGACATTTGTAACGAACCTGTGCTCCGTCGCAAGATCACTCACTTCAAACGCTATCAGTTTCACGCGTCTCGCATTCACGGTTCCTCAGTTTCTGACGACATGTCAAATATCGAGGCTGTTATAGAATCTACCGACTGTTGTCAGGTTCCCATACAATCAACAAATAAATTCACGCCTGGATTCTTCACAAAATGAGCAAAGAGAAAAGTTCGAATTAACTTCCAAAAATAACTCCCTCGTGGAGGGCAAGGTCGGATTTACGGTGTTCACTGTATTTGTCCAGCGCGAAATTTGTTCCGGGGGAAAATCGAAACAATTTCAAATCTAAATTTCAGCTCAGAGTTCTATTGATAAACTTAAATCACACTATAGACATATCATACGCAATTGTATTGATACTGAATTGTGGAATAAAATTGAAGTGTTTGTTAAAATTTCAAAGTACTACTTTGTTTGCCAATCAGCAAGCGACAATACGCTGTTCAAACTATTGAACGAACTTGTGTGGACTGTCGATAAGGCGGACATTTTCAATTTAAAAAAAAAATTATAAGTTAAAAAAGAACATGAGAGCAGAGAAAACGTAAATATAAGTATTGAACTGTTTTTGTATGGTATTTATGATCTATTTGAATGACACAGTTCAATGCTTAAATGTGGTACGTTCATCTTTCGATATAGAGGATTGTACACTCTTTTGGTGAATTGTTTAGTGCCAGAGGTTTACCGTAAACGTCATGGCCATAATGATATGATTTGAGTATCGGCATGTTTATTAATTATGCATTCTTTATATATACTCATATTTAGTTTGAAATTAATTTCTACACCTCTTTTTTTTTGAAATCATATATTACAATTTTACGCATCCTTCCTTCTGTTTCAAAAGTAGTTTAGACGAAGGAGGTCAATTTGGGAATTTTTGATGGCTATCACCGATCGGATTTATTTTATGTATAGATATACTTTTGGATTATGCCGTCATCATATGACATGAATGTAAGGTCAGCTTATAGATAATACCGTGATATGAGGGGATACAGTAGTAGGCGAACCCAAATCACAAATTACCTCAATTTGACGAAGTTTTATTTATTGAGCTTTCTTCGTTACTATGATTATTGCGTAACACTAAAGCTTCAAATAATAAAAACGACCAGAAAATTGATAAGTAGGTCACAGTGACCTATTTAATATATATCGGATAAAACATGCCAAAGATACTTTCCATTTTGTTCCTATTGGCACAAAAGCCGGATACCAACTGTTGTTTATATTTGTACATGGACCTTACGTTCAGATAGATTATTCGAGAATAAGTTTATGTGAATACGTCTGTACTTACTATTTGCTATCTAACAAGTGTTACTGGCAACAAATATGTCTTTACATACAGTGCTTTCAGTTCAGACCAGCCTACAATGCAACAATATACATTGATGTAAAGGTAGGCCCTTAAAAGTATAGCATTTGGTATAGTGTTGAGTTTGGCTAACATTATTGATTGAATTTGATACGATATTCGTGAACGAAAGCATTGATGTCTCTATATCCAGTTCAATATGATATAAATTACTTTGTTTAAACATGAAAAATTGTCTATTAATAAAAAGCTGTATGATTGTATTTCAACTGAAGATCTTTTCAGAATTCGTTAAAGGGTTTCTCAAAATCAAATACGTTACGAGATAAAATAACATCCTGAGAGAGACTATTGCAGATACAAATAATTCTTTGAGTAAAGTAATGGTTTATGAAACTAATTGGCAATGTTGTTTGAGTAAATTTGTCCACGAGTTTTACCCGAGTGTAGCGAGATCAAATAGTCTATCATATCTCCGCTCAAGCATATGTAACATAGAGTTCGAAGCCTAACGCAGTGTAGTATCTTGCTGTAGCTAAACCCAGGGAATAGCTTTGTAGATCTGTTTTGGAATTTTTCTATCCTTTTGATTTTCTTAATTTGTGTGGACTCCAAACACTTGCATCATGCTCTAAATGAGGTCGAACCAACGCTTGGAACATATTTGTGAACCTTGTTTTTGTCCAGATACACAAATGATTGCGTTATTACACCTACTGTACGATGTTGTTATACGATGCTGTATCACCTTATAATCTCTTAGTAGAATGAATAACGTACTTGTGTCAAAGTCCAGCTATATGTAAGCTGCATTCGCGTTATGTTTACTGTACTTCTAAGACAGCTTTAAAGACAACAAAACCATAGTGTCCGTTTGCACAGTTAATAGCAGTAAGGAAGCGATTAACAATGTTAGTTTCAGAGATATGATAATGCAAATCCGATTACCAGGATTTGAGAGTAAAAACCACTACTTAGTGGATTGTGAGGCAATTATATTTCATGTGTGCAAACAATCTACTCACGGATAAAAGGATCTCCGCCCTAATGTAAGGTGTGTGTCAGAGGGTGGCAATGCGTCCCATAATTCTAGCCAAACTTCCAATCAAGACGTAAAAGAATAAAAATATGTTAGGTTTATATGTTAATTTCACTCAGTCATTGAGTATTTACTATAAGGTATCGAGATACACTTACTTGTTGCATATCGAAACATAAGTATTAAGATACATTTGTATTTATTGTAGACTAATATACATTATATATCTGAACGACAGATGCGTGCTTATACAAATAGCAGTTGTTGTCTGGCTTTTGTGCCAGAATTCATGGTGTATGAATAAAAAAGCCCTCCTCCCGCTCACTTCAATCTTTACCCATTTGTGGAAAGCTGGTTAAGATACCCCAAACAAATACAAATGGGTAAGATGTTTGTGTTTCTAATGTGTATTTAGCCAACTAAAAGAGGGTTTCGTTAGCATGGTTACATCTGTAAGCCGATACATAACAATATCACTGTGAAATACTTATTAAATATGTGCTAGTTAAAAAAATATCATTTGCTGCTTTAATGCTACGCAATTCATCAATAGTATAAAGAAATGTTTAAAAAGTACATATTGTTCTGTATAAATGCAATTTATGTTTTTGTTCCCCATTTATCCCCGCCCCCACACACCACATAACTCGAAATGGTCCCCGAGCGGATCTTATATATTATATCAGTATGGCATAACCACAGTGTATGTATATGCAATCATTGGTGGTACAATGTTGCCATGGAACCCCAAACTTGTATAGGTGCAAACACACGTGTATGTCTTTATGTTTAGATTGTCAAGACACAGCGTGGTAGACACAGCTTGTAGATTTCTCAGCACCCGGGGTATATCGTAGCCTTGATGGCCGCAATGGTAGAATTTGAGTAGTGGCATAATCTACACACTGTACAAGATATACATTTGAAATTAACCAGCAAATATTTATTTTTGAAATTCATATAAGGAGGCAGTACCCGAATCGGATCAGTACCCAAATCGGATCACTTTTTGCAAAAATACTCATAAATTAATAAATGTGTCAACAAATCAGTTATAACGATGATGTGGCCTTAGAATAGATAACCATGCACCATTTTTTGTCTTCAGATGACTAGTTTTTAAGTTCAAATAGCACCAGAAAACGTAATTCAAACTCAAATGTCAGTGTTTTGATAACGTTTTTAAAAATGGCGCGTGCGACGACTATGCATTCTGTTTTGGACTGTAAGAATAAATTCAAGCTATAGAAATACGTTTTGTCATATAAATTCTAAAGGTTATCATAAAATGTTAATACATGCTGACAATTCTTTTTTTATTTTTGAAGTGTAAGATACTGCAAAATTCAACCCTTGATCCGATTTGGGCCCTGACATTCGCAAAAACCAGAAACGCGGATTGGTGACTTCAGAGCGTTCTATACATATCTCAAGTTGGACACGGCTGCTAACTTGTAAGAACACCCATCGATATTCTTCTTTTGATAAAACCATACATTAATATAATGTCTCCTCAGATTTTTCAATGAATGAATAAAATGATGGTGGGTGATCCGATTTTTGTGCTGTTACCTAACATGTAGTAAATGGATTTTACGCCACACCCCCTTTTTTGTTTCAACAGCTGCCAAGAGCAATTTTGATTTCCAACTTTTGGTCCCTAACATCACCTATTAGTTCTAGACGGACGAAACGGTTGTATGGGGTTGTGTAGTTATCTTTTTGCATACTGTATTTATTTTGATATATCTTATTTTAAAAGTGCAATCCACTGTGTGTCTTGCGTTTATCTTTATAGATTACAATGCATGGGAAAGATAGGTTATGCGAAGTAAAATACAAGTGTAAAGCATCTCATTTATAAGGGTGATCTTCTCTATACTACAGTACATATGAAGGTAATTCTATTTATAGTTCAAAGCACGTGTAAGACCTCTCTTATTTTGTAATACACGTGAATGGCATGTAATTTATCGCATACTATACAAACAGGACATCTTCGTTACAGTACAACACGTGTTGGACAAAATCTCTATAGCAAAATACATGTTTGTGACAATTTTTATTCATAAAAATACCAATATGACATTTAATCTAAATAACAAATCACGTGTACAATGTACAACGTCTTATTTATTGTGTAATACACGTGTTGACATATTAGCCAATAAAAAAACACCTCAAGGATATCTTTGTGATTTGGCTTACGTTAAGTGGTTCCATACGCATTGCATTGTTGCTTTCAAATATGTTATTTTTTTAAGTAACAAAAAGTATATTGTTGGGACATACTGAAAAATGGAGTATGATCAATCAGGTGTTTGTGCAGCAAAGCATTAACTTTTGTATTTTAAACACACATTATAACGCTCTACCTTTTAATATTATAATATATATTTTGTTTTTATTAATATAATGAAGTCGTGACCTGTTTATACAATGTACTGTAGACCGACATATGTATTTTCTTTCTGCTTATCATGTGTTAAGCTGGTAACCGAGACCATCTTTTAAAGAAATCCCTAAAATATTTGTTAATAGTTATTTAGAAATTAAAGAAACATATATTTCAAAAGTGTCGAGATAACCAAAACCAAACATACTATATTTGTAATTAAGTGGTTGTTATCAGAAAGCATTACATATGTGCAAATGTACATGGAAATGAAACAACAGTATTTGGTTACATGAATGAGACCTCGTGCTGACTATAAAATGGATGGGAAATCAAAATCACTATAATCAAACAAAGCAAATGTGTTTAAAAACAAAAAAAGTGAAACCGTCAATATATTTGCCAATCTCGTGATCAGGGTACCAGACTCCGAGATATTTCTGCGTGTGTATGTGTACAATACTTCCAATCATATCAAGAACAGACAGTGCTCTCTACCTATACCGTAGTTTATATATAGGACACTTTCCAAAATTATGATTAATTTATTTATTCTCTGATAATCATTTTACAATATGTGCAGATTTCTCGATTATTCATAATTATCACTGAGATAATCGTACTTGTTTTTAGAATTTTTTTTTCTATTAATAATGGTAGGACGATATTATTCGCATTAACCATGAACCGCCTTGTTGAATCAGAGTAAATGACCAAAATACTGTTAATTTTTTTTATAATGTTATTGTTAGCAAGGAACCTTTCAGCAAACAAAGGAAGTTGATAATTGTATATGTATAAGATTAATGGTATCGTTTAGCAGGTGTAAGTAGGTCTAGGTGTAGATGATAGGCTAGATATTCAGTATAACATAGGTCATAGGTCAGGTGGTCAGTATAGTTTTAAAGAATGTGATAAGTTACTGAATGTGTGACATTATAATGCTAGTTACTTCATTTATCTTTATCTTATCTAAGCCAACCCAACATGATATAGACGGTATCTCCTATTACACACAGTTTTATTAACTAATGATATATATCAAACCTATTGTTGAAACGATTGAAGTATATACTTGGTATATCTGTGTTTTCTTGGTATGCTTTCATTGGTGATAGTACCAATGCGATTGCCTGTCACATAGAAGCACTGGACCGGCGTTTAATCATGATCACATCAAATTGATACACATTTAAATCACATACATGCATATCATAAATGTAAAAATAGAAAATATCGATACGTACAATAGCAGTTAGAAACATATATATATTTCCATAAAATTCAAATAAAAAAACATAATATGTTCATGATATATCACAAACGAAGCTATATATTATAACTTAAAATAACTGTCGAAGGTTTTGTGTCATACCTGGTATTTGATGAATAAAGAATGAGAAGAGGTTTTTGTTTGAATGTATCGAGACTTATATACATCTGCGAATAGAAAGTGAGTGATGGGTTTTCAAGAAGAAGAAAGAAATATTTTATCACTTTTTTTCGACTTTATTTAACGTCAAGTTTAGCAGTAGATACATTTATATATTGCTATTTATTACACAGCTGTAAATAAACGTTACTCCTGTGATATATTAAGAAAAAAATATGCTAACCTGCACTTTTACCTGAAATGTATGTTAAATTTAAGGCATTTGTTTTTTTTCAAACATTGCTGTTATTTGTTTTGATCTTAGAAAAAAACGCTAACATAATCCCAGTAATATCTGTGATTCATGTAACAGCTAAGTTAAAGTCTGCCTCACACATTACACCTGTCATATGTTTTAGAGATTATGTTATATGCTACCTTACTATGTGCGATGTGTGTTAGATTTAAGGTTATATACTACCTTGCACATTAAACTTGTGGTTTCTGTCAGATTTAAGGTAATATTCTTGTATACTTGTGATTAATGTTCAAACTATGTCCAGCGCAAATACATATGCTACCTTATACAAACCTATTATTTGTTTCACGTGTAAGGATACGTACTGCCTAATAAAGGACACATGGAGTTAGTGTAAGAGTTTAGATACGCTACATGTACCTTACACAGTCCATATGCTATATGTGTAAACTTATTGAAAGTTCATGCTACATGCTACCCTTACACACTGATCACGTGATCACATCACACTTGTGCTTTGTGAGTACCGGAATGTTGACCGCTGCAACATAAAAAAAACTATTTCTATTAAGGTTTGAGGTGACCGTAACTTTGTTTTAGTAACAGTTGCTAGTATTTCTAAGATATGCAAATGTATACCGCCCATCCTCAATCTGAGGCTAGGAAAGGACAGGAGTCATCAACTATTGTGCGCTGTAATAAGTGTTGCTGCTTTACGTATTAAATCAATGTACACAATGTATTATATATAATAGTGCATATTGATCAAAAAGGTGAAGATATGAATTAACTGTTGCATTTGTACTTTGTCCAACATATAGATAATCTATTAATATACAGTGATGTTTCCCATCAGATTCTTTATCAATTCATGTATTTGAATTATTTTTTCTGACTATTTATTTGTATATGTTAATGTCATTTGCTTACAAGAAGATAATTATCCAGCAATAATATTGGTCATACATATTTATGCAAACAATTTTACAGCAATTAAATTGGCAATATCAATACTGTTAATATATTCTTAGGTTTTGTAATTAAATATATAAATCCTGGTAGCTATGCAAAATGATACAAACGTTTATCAAAATTATCAATGTTGATACGAAGTCATGGAAATTTACTGGAAACAAATTAATTAGTATTGACGTTAATGGGAAAATGACATTAATTTGAATTATTGTGACACGTCAATATCTCAGTATATTTCCGAATTAGATTATTCAGGTAATTTAATTCAACGATAGGTACATTTTCTTAAAACATCTGTTATTTTATTTACATGAAGCTACCTTTATATTCCATTATGGAATATTACACATAATTTAGTCACATAAATATTCTATAACTTAATAATAGCCGATCGTGGTTTATTAAAGCCATATTGATATATGTCATTGAATTTTACACCTGAGTTATTTAGCTATATATTTTTCTCCTTAGTCAAATATAGCCAAAACTATAGCCCTACTTGAATATCATATTTGAGTTAAGCCTCATATGTATTCCCATATTGAATATTATACGTGAATCAATTTAGCCTCATACGTATTCCCATATTGAATATTATACGTGAATTAATTTAACCTCATACGTATTCCTTTATTGCATACTAAACGTGAATAAATTTAGCCTCATACCTATTCCCTTATTGAAGATGACACGTGAATCAATTTAGCCACATACATATCCCTTATTTAATATTACATGTCTTTCGATTTAGCCACATATATATCCCTTATTTAATATTACATGTCTTTCAATTTAGCCACATATATCCTCTAATCGGATGCTACACTTGTGTTCCCGGTCCTCCAGTTTACACGTTAGTCTTTTCAACACCATCATACCTCTAACCGGACTAGCTCAAATTCCACACGCGCTCTCATCGGAAACTGTGCTTACAGCGTACCCAACACACGAGCCTTATTCGATCACCTTATAAGATGTGTTAGGCTAATTAGCATGCCTCTAATTGCAAATTTGTACTGATAACGGTTTCATGCTTTGTTTTGGTAATTAGAAACACTTCAAGTGTTAATTGTTTCTATTTTCCGATGGGAATTAAAACATTTTGTAATAAAAGCACTTTTAAGACATTATCTGTTTTCAAATCAAATATCAAAGCTAATTTTTCGATCCATGAAAAACGAGCGCGTTCTGAATTAATCTAATGACTTGAAATACGTGGTTCCGATTATAGTGCTCAACTTGCTGCGCGCGAATCCCCCAGTGGTAGTCAGAGCCCACCGACCTGCAATTATGTTATTAAATGGGATAATTGCAAGAAATCAGAGACAATATTGCAATTTCTCGTTTAGAAGCTCCGTCGCATGGCTGACGAATGCTGTACCGCTTCTATCTCGTATCATCATATTATTGATCCGGGTCGAAAGTCCGCCTCCAACTTCACCAAATACATTTGTCAGCCACGCCCACTCTTCATCAGAATTCCAATGCTAGATTTGAACCAATCAGACAAAAACTATCCTTTTGGAAATTAACTTATCAAAGATAATTCAATTTTGTTGAGATGTTTTGACTTTGAATAATATGAAAGTTTTTTTGTATGGGTCGACACACGAGATAGAAGGAAGAAACGTTTTATTTCGAAGTTAGACACGCTGTTGACGCTCTCTTGAGAAGGCAATATTACGTACTATGTATACGAGTTGGACAAAGATAATGCGTGAATAGAATATATTTTAGGTAAAAAGTTAAGTATGCACAAAGTACAATACAGGAAATAACAGTTTTTATCAAAGTACTAACTCTTAAGACCAACCGCTGATACCATCATGGAAGGTCTAGCCGAATTTGTCTCAAAATCCTTTAGCGATGACAACGAGGATGTAAACAAACCAACGAAACCGTCGATGACATCAGCGTCAACAACGATAAAATGTGAAGAAAAGATTGTAGTAGATGATAACCAGCAGGAAGCTACGGACTTACGAATTGTACATAAAGACGAGGATCAATCTAAAACACTTCCCCCATGTGACCCCACCCCAAAACTGGACACCCTGGACGTCGTCACGGACGGTTCGGACACAGGTAGGGATCAACACAAGTGGTCAAGTGGTCGATAATCAGGCTACGGAAAAGGGCCGTGATTGTGACCCCTAGCTCCTTCATAGGACACTAGGAGGCTATTTGCGGAAATGTAGACATGGTTATACAAACAAACTAAATGGTTTTAAAAGTGTATGTGTATGCCACATTTTTCATTTAACTTTGTAAATGTTAGGATATTAATCATATTGATTCGTTTCGGAGTAACAGCTAGTTAAACAATTAATAAACATTATAATGATATACGTTCATAATACATACTGAAGGAATACTACCGACAACGTCAAATATTTCTAATGATCTAGAAGAAATTCCCAGCAAATCATGTTGTTATTTAACAACTGTTTGTATATATGCTATGTAAAAATGTGATTCATTATCTTTACCCGACGGATTTAAATGAAATCCAAGTAACTCTATCGGCATATCTACAATAATAATGTAAACGAAGGATGCTTCCTGAAACAAATGACATAACAGCATTTACAATGCGGTCTTAAGAGCAGTAGATAACAACTATATTATATTTAAATTCTGTATCGTGTACTCCACTGTGCTGTTACAATATATCATTTTTATAAGCTTTTACAATTTTTTGTACTTAACCTGTATACAAATTATGTTAAATGTTAACACAAAAAATGCATATGTTTTTGACATTTGACTTACATAGTTAAGGATAACCATTTTTATATCCTCAAATGCATTCAAAACTGTTATGTTACGAAGAACACTGAAATGTTGCTAATAAATATTTGAACGGAAAATACATCAAATATTTTGATTACCTGGACAGGAACTGAAAACTTTGTCCTTTCTGAGTCATCTCAAAGTATATCAATAAATTTACTCGTTTTAATTAATACACATACTATTAGAAACATACTTATTGTACATCGATATTAGTCAGAAAAGTAACACAAAAGTATTTTATAAACATTTGTTTATATTTTATCCAACATATTTCGACTCTCATGATGAAATTGGCATCATAATTATTTAGTATGTTGATATATCGAATAGGATTTAATAGAACAGAGTCAGGTCATTGCAGATATACAAAAACGACGATTTATATTGAATATTATTACTTCTCAGTCAAAATTACAAATTTCTTTGAACTCACTGTAGTACAATACATAATTCCCTGTTTGCTATCAATATATTTATTTAATTCTGGATCATTTACTATCAATCACCCACGTGAGTAGAAATGATAAAAACCTTGCTGTTTTGCTGGCTTCAATTTCAAATATTCAACTGACTCAATTCATTTAACTCACTAATACACCAAGGTAAAACGTAAAAGGTGTTGAATATATATCTAACAACGCATTTCAACATAACAAATCGTGAATTTAGTTTTCATGTCAAATTGTATACATTTTTACTTCCCTGTATATATCTTATTCAATGTTAATCTTAATCAACAGAAAGGATTGACAAGTTGATAATGTCGTCAGCAGCACCTATGCAATAAATACAAACAAACAAAATGAATATGCTTTAAAGCGCATATATAAATTTGTGTAAAATATTGAAATATTTACTTATATTTTTAGCTTTACTTTTTGATTACAGAAAAAGAAAAATGTATATTGTCTTTCCCTTTGTTGTTAAAACTTCAGCGAAAAAATAGGCTTTACCTGACTTACTACTGAAATTGTATTATAATGTTAAAACAAAATTAACGTCCATTTTTTGGTTTTAAGTAGGTTTTGTTATACATTGTTAATTGGTTTTGAGCAGAGTAGATTGAGCATTAGGATAGTCATATCTTGTAAATATCTAAAATATTAAGACAGAGTTAATGATAAAGATCAAGAAACAAACAATTTGACATCTACGATGTTCTAAAATGTAATAATTAGGTAATTACCAATGTATATTGACAGATCAATCAGTATTTCGATATGAAGAAGAGAGCATAAACAATGTGGCTATTGGATAGCCAAGATGTTTCCGAAACAAGCTGCTGTTAAGCAATATTGATTTAGCATATTCGTTTATTTTTGTTGATATTTAGCAGCTTATCGATAAAACCATTGTATACATTTTGTCTTCCTCAATTTCTAACATTCCTACTGGAGAATATAGACGCTCCTCTATGGTTCCATATAGAGATCAATGGAGTTTATCATTAACCACATCTTACTTTTGTCAAACATGCAAAAACATACATTTTAATTACAATGCTAGGCTTTCAGGATATAGGCTTCTTTGCGCACGTTTCTCCCCGGTATATATTTTGGTAGACCGCTGGATACATTTTAAAAACTTAGAAGCATCAACTTGTTTATATTTCAATAATCTTGCCTAACTATTACTACAAATATACAAAATCAAAGTATGGAATCGAGATAATAAAACAAAGACTTACGACTTGGGGTAACATGTAATACATTGAAATAAGTTTAGCTTCGCATCAAGTCAAAACCAATAGCTTGGATTTTGATTAGGGTAAACACATTCAACAACAATTATGATATGAGATTAAGACAATAAAAAACGTTTGATCATGATTAAGTTATTGCAGAAAATTGCTTCAAATAAGATTCTGTAAACACTGCGTAACTGAGGATTGAAAAAATGCAAAATATAATTTTGATTTAGATTGATTTCATGAAACGAAATTGTAACTAAAAATTAAAAGTATGAAACAAAGCAAAACCTTTAATTTTGGATCAAGACATCACAGAATTAAACTGTTACGTTCTATCATAGTTGTTGGAACAACTAATTTAATGTAAGTAGCATTAAACAAACCCTGTACATATAACTCTGGATGAGGCTTCGGGTGAAAACACTTGTTCAGATTCAGGTTAAAATAAGATACATGTATATTTCGGATTAAGGGATTGAAATGTTCCATTTTACGCACCTCAACAACCATTTTACATGTACAATTAATTAACCAATTACGAATAAGATAATTGTAATAATGTCGTTTAACTTGGTTAACAGGAATTTGAATAAAACGTTTAACTGGATCAAGTACAAGTCGACTGGAACGTGTACAAGTGAACTACAAAAACGAAGTCACCCTTTAACAGAAACAGGTGTAAGAATTTAAAAAAAAAAAGTAAAGGTGTAATCCTTTCACTTAAAATAAATGATTTTTTTAAAGGTACACACTTCATTTATTTTTAAACCGAAACAAATTATTAACAGGTAAACTGTCTCAAAATTCCTCCATTTGTAACTGGCTACATACCTCAAACTTTCGGTAATTGTTTGTTTGGCTTACTACTTTATCCATAGCGTATGTCAAGGAAAACATATTTATGTGATTTTAAGGGAAAATTTAACAAGATGGGTTTTTATATATATTTCCGTCTGTGTGGTTCTTTGTGTTACCAGACCTATTTCATGACCTTTTTCGTTACATCAGATTTAAAGAATATTTAGCCCCCTTATGTTGAGGTAGCAATAGTTAACCTTAGGGGAAATCTTCTAAAATTGCCAAGGTTTTCAGAGTGAATGTTTCTCATACCCAAAAATTAGGAATGGTTATCTTTTAGGTCCCTAAAAGAAATACAGTTATTACTTTATAACAATAAGCGCCCGGTGGAGATATTAAGTCACTTCACTCGAAAGGATGACCCCGTTTACTGTTTTATTAGGACGTCACAGACAATGAGCTCGGAGTCAAACTCTAAAGTAGGAAAATGGAATCCCTAACCGGGATACTTTTTTATTGGATATAGACGCTCTAGAACAGGTTACCTCAGGTACTGTGCGAGATAGAAACAACGGGCAAAGATGTTTCTTGTGAAACAATTCGCGTGCTCCCAGTGTACATGTCCATGTTTGTATAAGCAGTCGTTATGTTCAATAAATATACTACACACAGGGAAATGTTCACACAGACTTTGGCCCTTCGCCCATGAAATTAATGTTCACCCAGTTTTAATTTCTCCCTTCATATTTAATAACGATATAAAATATGATGTTTACGTACATTTGCTGCAATGGTAAAGTCATCCTCATTACGTAGAGCAAAAAGACGAACAATTAAACTGAAGCAAACATTTCTGAAAAATGTAGTTTCACTTGTTTTATTCGGGGTTCATGACGTCTGTTTGTATCCTGTTAAAGTTGTGATCTTGTCCTCATACGTAACTCGACAAGTAAGTTGTTTCATACCGCTATTCATTATTATGTAAACATAACTATAATGTGATATATTGAATAACTGTTCGCGATATGTTCATGCAAGCATAACCTAATGTTGTTATATTCTCGCAGTAACATACATTACCGACTCATTGTTATTACTTTCAATGTAATGATATGTGTTCGATCCAGTAAGGTTGACCAGGTAGAAAAAGACCTACCCGTCGTTCCTGTCTCCGTGAAATTAAACCACACTATTACGACGTCATGAACACGCCATAAAGTTAATAAGCAACACTATGTAAAAGTATGTAGCATGTAAAGTCAATATAGATATCTGATTAATTACTCATATTTTTCATAAAATATTGGCGTCAATGCTGTGTGAACGAAGTGTTATTAAGACAACGGTCCATTAAAAAGCAAGTCTTTATTCAGAAACATGTACAAAGGTTATCAGATTAATATTTCTATTTATGTAAAATAATCACCATGTAGGCCATTCTAGCTACTAGGCAGTGTACGTTTGAGATGCAGGTAAAAGATAATGGACATAGGAAATATGCAATGAACGACTATTTACATTGATTGTGGCAATGTATGTCATCATTTCGAAATATAACGAAAAATGATCACAACAATCATAACATAAATTCAGTAATGAAAGACTGTGTTTAAAACAAGAATTGCAAATTTAATCATTTTTTGTAAATGAACTAAATTAAAACCTCTTAATCCTTCAAAGCTGGCTGATGAAGGGTTTTAACATTCAGAGGAATTGCCATTCTTTCCACGGACATGCGTAAAATATATAACTATTCTTTTTTTCTTTTTTACCCGAAAACCTTAAATCGTGAACGGTGATTACTTAAAAACAAGTTTGGCGCAGTTTTATGCATGTACACTACAAGAGTTCAAGTGAGGCCCGACCACACTATATACCAGACAAATGCAGAGCATTACGTCTTACACGCCCCTTTTCCAGTCAATAAAGGCCTCTCTTCACTGTCAACATTGCTTGATGTTGATAGAGACGGTTTTATATCCGCGTTATCGCCCAAGTGGTGATTTTGAGTAGAATAAAGCGACAGTTTTGTAATCAAAATGGCCGTTAAGATTTCTTAAGGTACACACTATAAATCAGTGATGAAGATAGCCGCATAGCGTGGGATGTCCACTGAAACATTTGTTTACTAAATTAATGTTGGTTAATGTTTGTCGTGAAGTCTCTGCTAGTGAAAAGAGCAGAAGGACGAGAATGAGAAGAGATTAACATTTACATTTACAGCAGGCATGCCCAAAATATAAAAATAAAACATGTCTGTTTTTCAATGTATTTGTTTCATCGAGAACATTGATGTTTACGTCATACGTAGTTTCACATGTTGTCTGGGTAGAACCTCTTTTAACCAATGGACCACGCTGTAGTCTAATAAGTCCAAGCATTTTTTGATGCAATGTTTTTGGATTTAAGAAACTGAAAATCGTATGATTTTTTCCATAAAAAATGTATGGAGTAATTGGTTTTATTTTACTTATGTTTTTATTAAGTTATTAATGACGACATTTGAATATTTTATTCCTGTATACATCCCATGATATGCATATACACTGTTTTTCATTTTTTGGACATGATTCATCGGTTATTTTATCGACCCGTTCAACGGCTAGGCTACCGACAAGTAGGCTACTGAACACAACATACGGGTTCGATCCCAATGACCTAGCACGCCACCTGGCGCCCGCCCTACCCGCTGATGTTTGTACTGTTTAATGAGTTTCCGGTAGTCTATGACGGACTATCGTTGTATAAATTGATACAAGTTAAATATAAATACAAACAAATTACTAACATTTGTATAACAAAAAAAATATGCGGTCGAAACATCTACACAGAATCAGAAGTAAATCATGTAATAAATAATGTAAAAAATAGAAGAGCAATGTTCCAGAAAAAGGTTAGATGGAAAATAATTGTGGGTAAGACATAGAGCCAGGGAAGGAATTATCTAAAATCTAATAAGGTTTATTATAAATCTTAACTGCATTAGTCCAGTTTGCCGTATTGGTTTAACGTCAATTTAACCTAAACCTTCCATATAAACATATTCAGATTCATAACTTAAACTACTGCTACACAGATTCAACCATCCGTTGAAGACAAGATTCACAAATATTTTTGAATATTTCTTTCACATTTAATTGCTTTTCGACGAATCATCCAGGTTTTTTGTTTTTGCTATGTTTTAAGCGACGTATCCAAGTAAGATGTTCTTGATGCGTGTGTTTGTTTTAGCTTGTTAGAGTGTCCTGGAGGAATTACCACTGTTGAAATAACAGTTAGACACTGCTCTACAATTGACAGGTTAATCAGAGCTGAAATTTATGATAGAGATATGACTTGTTAAAGTTACACATATAATATATTGGTTGCTTTAATTTAATTAATCTAAAAATGAAAAATCAACATGTTAATTATTTGGTACATTTATGATTGAATTTCGTTATTTCTTCATTAAACATTTTTAAATGATCATTAAATAATATTTACCACGATCAATATTAATTGGTACCAATTTTGTCATAATTGTAATTTATAAAGGTATTATTATATATGTTTCCTAGTGCGGGAATCTTTTAGAAAGAATACAACCCTGATATGTAGGCTATGGCCTGAAGTTACAAATTGTCAGCTGGTAAATCTCCACGGAGAGATACACAAGCGTCAGAAATGTAGTCTCGTAAGGCTGATGTGAAAGCTTCACGCTTGTATGCAAGCATGTTGCAATTATTTCAATTAGTAATATGATTTTATAGAGAAACGGGAAGTCGGTAAAGACCATGTTCATTTAATTATATAGTGTCAATTTGCAAACGTACTGTAAAATCAATAACAAGGCTAGCCACGTATTGTTAACTGAAATATTACCGATATCAATTATTTCTTAAAATCAAAAATACCATAAAAGATCTCACTCTTCAGGTTCGGGGAAATAATTAACCTGCTTTGAACGACTGCATGTACTTACGAAGCGACTAACGGGGCCCTACCTAGAAATGGCCAAGGGAATAGTTAAAATAATAGAAAAGGATAAGATTCTAAAGTATTCAAAATAAATGCATTGATTACAGTATTACAATATTTTGAAAATTACATACCTACCTTTTAAAATTTAAGCATCTCACGAATTGTTTGCTTTAATCAATGTCAAAATCGCACGAAAACACAAACAAGAATTTAAAAATGTGAAAAAAATATCTTTTACCTCATATAGATTAATGCATTTATATGAGTTGGTCCATTGTAAAAATATAATATTTTTTATGACTCAAACGAAATTTGTAAACATTTGCTACTGACCTTTATTTAAAAGTGTTTCCCGCTGTGTTTACTCAGTATTTCACGGTTGGAGAGAGATATAGTATTTCCTAGCTATTTTCCGTTATCAAAAACGTTGTGTACTCATTATACATAAAAACAATTCAATAAGTATAAAAATATATTTGCCATAATAAAAAAAAATAATGAATAAGAGCAACAATAAAAACTAAGCCCATTTTTACCGTAGTACATAGCTGATATATATCTAACATATTTTAACAGTGTGTTTAATATAATTGTCATTGCCCTATATTTCCTAACGATTGATTCCTAGCTTACACAATGACGTTGCATTTAATGTGTTAACATTAGTTTCACTTGTGGTGGTCAGTACATTGTGGAATTTGTCATCATTTAAGACCTGATTGTTTCAACTAATGGGGTTGTGGTCCCGTAACACGTATTCTTATTGCATCCAAAAAAACCATTAATCTCATAAACGTTTTATGTTAGTTTACCTGTAAAAGCAATTCGCTGATTAGGACCAAAACATCATTTGCATAAATAACGATACCTTATTTACGTATCAAAATAGTAGTTATGCTTTACTGTAAAAATTGAAATTTTCTAGTGTAGAAATTTTCCCGTTGATATCTCAATTCAAATAATACATTAACAAATATTCGCGAGATGATCTTTTCGCGCTGATTTACTCATACCACGAGAATTTCCACAACGCAAAAAAAAATCATTTTAAAGTGCTTAATTATTTAAGCATCTTACGTCTGTTCGTTAAGTGTTTGGATAAGCAATATTAGTGTTTACATTATCAAATCAATGACATCACAATAGTGGTCACATGACCAAGTGATGTTAAAGTATCACAATACGTACTACATTTTCTATGCACTGCAATGGGAGAATGTAGAGAACATGTAAATACATTATAATGGACGCGTTATTACAGGATCTGTTTCTCCCTCTTCATACTGAAACTTCAGCAAGGGCCTTAAGCTGACCGTTTACATTTAACTACTTTAGAAGTGAAATCACATTTTCCCTGCAATCTGAAGGGTTACAACGCATGTCAACTAATATATATATACCTCCAAACCCAATAGTTAAATCTTACTATTGAAAGTCAATAAAACATTATAGATACATAAATAAACATAACACAATATCTACTGAAAGTCTCAAACTTATGACGTCATATTATAACAAAGTTTCATGGTCATTGGATTGCTTTTAATTCTAGCATGAGACATTTCTACATTATCAAATTGTTCAGTTAGATATAAAAAAGGCTGGTCTAACCATAAGTTGCCATCACAACTATACTTGAAGGGACTGATGTTATCCCTCATTGCTAATTTGGATGGTACAATTGTATGACACCTCTCACGGTAATTACATCAAATCCTTAACGGGTACATTCTACTGTTTTTCAATCATCACAAAAAATGGAGAACATATCACATATTCAAAGACTGCATCCCTTTGTTAAATAATTAAACGTAATATGTCATCTAAGACTCGATACGAAATAGAACTTGTATCTGTGCCAGGAGTTCCGGCAGAGTTAGATCTGGCCTTGGTGAGTTGTCAGAGGCTATGCCGATAAGCACTTGGGATGCAGACTGTAAAATCAGGTCTGTGTCTTTTTATGTCTTGTATCGGCGTGAAGCTAGATAAGGCAGCCTGCACAGAAATGCGGGATTATTAAGACAATTTACTCAAACTAAGTATTCGGGTTTCTAATTGCATTTTTATATGGTATAACTATTCTGTGTTTCTAATGTCACCTAGTATACACGCTGGAGAATGTTTTCGTTCATATTTTTAATGCAGACAAATCCAAATATCTAACAAGACTAATAGCAATTAACACGTATGCAAAACAAAATATCTATTTTCGAAAAAAAAGTCTTTAATAAAGGCGTATCAAACTTGGTTTTGCTTTCACATGTCAGTGCCAAGAAGACATTGTTTTAAAATGTATGTTTCTCTTTTTTGAGAGTTAACAACCGTTTTGTGTTGTATATATTTTTAATTCAGTTGTATCTAATTTATCCCATTTTTTCTCAAGATGCTAAATAACAAAAATCTTACTTTTTTATGTTATTGAGTTTTAAAATCACTAGAAATACTAAGTAAAGAAGCACATGTTAACAAATTGTCAGTCGATGTATAAAGTCAGCCAAATACAGTTATAAAATTAACTGCACCATATGGCCATTTCGTCTATTGAGCGCTCACTTATATCATAATAAATTGTCAGTCTATTGAGCGCTCACTTATATCATAACAAATTGTCAGTCTTTTGAGCACTCACTTATGTCATAACAAATTGTCAGTCTATTGAGCACTCACTTATGTCATAATAAATTGTCAGTCTATTGAGCACTCACTTATGTCATAACAAATTGTGCGTGGTGAAATGTCATTAATTCGTTGTTTTCATGGATGCTTTATTCAATAGCATTTCAATGAGTCTTACTAACATATTTCAAAATAATTGCTGTGCTAACTGCTAAATCCCTGTTTGTTTAGATAGAGATATTATTAAAATTAAATTAAAAATACTGTTGCTTAATGTAAATTAATTTCTTATCAGAATATCAGTTTTGTTGAACGACTGTTGGATGTTTTTTTTTATAATAAACATGAAATTATTTTCAAATATTCAAAATACTGTGAATTAAACCCATCCTAACAACATCTACGTACACTGATTTCTCAAAAACATATATATTTGTGAATAACATATCTAGAAAACGTTATGAATTTGTATCTTAATGACACATGAACGTGCAAGCCAACTTCATATCATTCATCGATTTAATTTGGACAATAATTATTTGCGCTCAATATTTGATCACATAACGGGGAACATGTCCATTACATGTGCAAGAAATTAGATACAATTACTTCCGGTTCAATTACAACGCCTATTTCCGTTTCCGTTACATGAATAATTTCCTTCGATTCACATTCAACCTTTAGGCCACTATAAGGAAGTAAAATGTTCCATACCCTAGTGCGAACCTTCTGTGCATCAATATTCAGCAATCCTACAACAAAACGTTTCATTGCATTCTATTTATTTTAATATATATAGGTTGGGTAAACTTTTAAAACGATTATTATTGACATACTGTTGTTAGCATATTGGCAACATGTGATGTTGACATAACATTAAGCCATATCATATTAACATAATTATACCACATTGTACATATAATTGATAAATATATCTGTATTAATGTAAGTAGTAAACAATACATTGAATTTGGCAGTTTTATTGCTATTTACTAAGAAGCTGTTTCGTTTACTTTGCCAGATGCACTAAGATAAAATTTCACTACGACAATAAGTTTGGAGGTTGCTTTCATTATAAACGAACACTGGATAGAGTACGAGATGAACATTACAACATTGTCGAAAGCACGTGCGTAGACGTTTCACGCTTAACGCAAAATGTCTTATATAGAGTAAAAAAAGCTTTTTATATCAATAACAGTACAGTGTAATGTACAATACACACAGGGCGGTGGCAACTCCAGGTACACAATAGCCTTGACAGTTTGTTCCAGACAGGTTTCTTTCAATTTATGTTTGTGGTATAGTGTTAGCGTAGACAGACGAACACCCAATCAGACAATACGTATTGTGTAAATATTCTACAATTGAATCGGTGTTGGGTCATTGACACATAGTAACTGAATACATCCGGGAACGCAGCGATCCAACATTTGGATTATTTTTAGATGATACAGTCGATGCTACCCTTCAATCCGTACAGCACTTTCTGAATACATGAAATATACCTGGCGGTAACTTATATAAAGCCAGGTTCATTAAAATCGAATCAACGTAAAACTTATTTTATTTTATTTGCGTAGGATGCTAACTGCATACACAAACCGAACGAAACAACAAATTCAAATAGAGTGCTGGCACTTCAAAACACTTGCAGATTTCATCAAAACTAACGAACATGAATCAGGCTAAGCTATAACTTAAGTCCAAGATTTAACTATTAGTATAACAGGTAGAATAAAATGTACATATCTAGCACACTATGTTTCCAGATGTACTACAACTTCAGAACCAGAATCATATTTAACGTCAGTACCACCATTTATTAAAAAATATATGTTCAACGGTATTAACATTAATTACAAGAATTAACAATAACTTAAGTAACGGAAGTAACATTGATTACCAGAATTATCTATAACTTGAATTCCAGAATTAAATATGACTTCGACACTATTTTTTATATAACTTAAGTGCTAGATCTTGAAATGAAGTATCAGATTTAACAAGGAATTACACATATTATTAACATACCTAAAGCATCATACTTCAGTAAGATTTTAATTTCGAATATGTCCCTAGTTAACATATTATCACTTTATTTTGCTTATGATAATATATTAAAAAAAAAACCCACTAACATTGAACTTGTTTCTTTATATCTGATGAAGTGACAAATTATGATACCATATTGTTTATGTTGTGTTTCTGGCGAGGAGACTCATATATAAATCTACAATCAACACTGCATTAATCATCATCAATATATGTCTCTAAGGACGTGAACTCGACAAAAGCTAACACGGAAACCTTCTTAACCTAATGTCTAATGTTAAAGAAACAAATTCTACATAAGGCATCATAGACAAAAAGACACGAAACAGCAAACGTCTCTAACGACAAAGTGCTTCCAATATCTGCTCAGGTCACAGCCAGGATTATCTTACTACATTGTACTGTATATATGTTTCTGGGGAGGTGTAAAGTAGCTTGCGCAAGACTTGTACAACCAAGACGGTCTTCCATCTTAGATACATTGCAATACGAGCTGTGTGTTGGCTTAGCAATGTAACACATTTAGCAGACGACATTTTTACTCTGGTGAAAGTGTACTCTAGTATCGGTATATAGCGAGGTGACGCCGACACGAATTAACAAACACCCTATTATGTGTGGTCGCTTGTAAATCCGCGCACCCATCCTTCTGATTAGCTCGCTACATTCTCCTCTAGCCATCAGCGCCGTACCCTGTAATATTAATTAGACGAGGTTATCATTACAGACTAAGCTTCATCACGAGAGTCGAGGTTTCCGTCAAATCAATCCCTGATGATAGCCTTTTGTATAACCATGGATCACGGTTCAGCTGGCCTTTAAGACTAAAATCACAAGGAATCTTGTAAGAGGAGTCAAAATTGATATCCATCTCCAAGAAATAATATTAATTGAAGTGAATCCTTTTTTTATTTCTATCGCTTTATCAGTCGATTGCAAAAAGCCTCTGAATTGTAAGGTTGAATTTAGCTTTGTACGGTTGGCATCTGATTGGCTCTGTTGAGATGATTTCCTGCCTCGGTTCCTGTGGAGCTGCGCCTATGTTAGGCCTTGTTCTTTACATATAGCGGATAATTGCTACAGATTGGCCTTATTTTATGTCATTACCGTTAATTACGGTGGGATTGCAGTACAGGCTGTTGAGATGTTCCTCGCTATTATAGAAGCACTACTGGTAAACTACTGCCACTTATACAATTTGATAGGGCATTTTGTAAAGGGTTGGCTTGTTCCAGTCTTCTCAACTTACATCTTATGATCCTACAGTGTCACTGATGTCTGCCTCCGAACCAAACAGTTCGAGCCCTACAGAACATCAATACTCGCGTCTGTTTCCCATGATCAATAGACTATATAGCAATGCAAAAGACCTAAACACAATGCATTTCTACGTGGTACCTGGATAGTTAACATTTGATTGACCATATATAGTCATTTATAGAATAAAATAATAAATATGTAAGATCTACTTCTGGCGGACTCTATCATACAATTAAAATATAATTTATTGCAATTTATTAAACATTGAAAATAGTTAAAAAGCAAATATTCGTGTATGTAACATTTACGAATTTACATCTGTTATGGATCATTGGCGTAATATTATTTTGTGAAGGTCAATCACAAGACTGATCACAAAACAAATCAATGTACAGTTTGTTTTTATGGAAGGAAGTGAAGCGTAAATTTATCAAGCGTTTACCATTTTAAAATTAGTGATTCAAAGTAACAGTCATGAGATATATCATCACATATTACATATGAAAAACACAAAACTATTTTTTCCAAAATAGAAAACTGCACAGTTGGGCAGATATAGATGCCGAAGGTATCGACTTTTTTAAAGAAATTTACATTGGTGGTTATTGTCAACATGTATTTCAAGTAGAGGTAATAGCGGTAAGTTAAATGACAAGGTGTTAAATACAGGTGACAATTTGTGACGTTATGAGTATGACATCTATACTTCAGAGGGAACTATACAACTCTATGTGGTCTAATTACAGAGACTATAGGGGATAGGACTGAGATTAGTGAGGATGGCCAGCCTAAACTGAAACAACGCCGAAGTAGAACCAACTTCACCTTGGAACAACTGAACGAGCTGGAAAGACTGTTCGACGAAACACACTACCCTGACGCCTTTATGCGGGAGGAACTCAGTCAGCGCCTAGGCCTGTCAGAGGCCAGAGTGCAGGTATTCCAACATTTTTAGGTTGTTTCTTAAGTCTTTCTCCCTTTTTAAGTTCTCAGATAGACCTTCCATTCTCTTACCCTGGACGGGGGTGTATCCGCACTTTTACCGGTGTGAGATTTCCTTGTCTCACTCTAGGGTTGAGACGGGGGGATTCCCCTATTCATAACAATGGTATGACGTCACTTCAACAATACAATGACGTCACGTCAACAATCCATCAACTTCACGTCAACCCTAAATTTAGCATGTAACGTTATCATAACATTGTGAATATGATACGCAATAGGAGAACATGGTAAGACCCCTTGCTGGTGAGATAGGGGAATCTCAACCCTCGGGGAAAGATTCTTAAGTTGCCAAACACTCGTCAAAGCCTCGTGTTTGGCAACTTAAGAATCTCCCCCCTCGGGTGAGATGTTCTATTAATCTTCCCCTTCTCCAAAAAGATACTGTCCACAACAATAAAACGTAGGTTAGTCGGACGCGATTTGACACTCTTGTATCTGTCCTTTTCCACAGGGGTCCAACTACAGCTAGGATATTGATAATAGTTTCAATAAATTTTAGATTATTTGTTTTATTAATGATACTTTCATAATGAGTGAACTTTTAATTTAAGTTTTTATAGTTTTCGATTAGAAATGATAAACTTTAAATCTAAGTACAAAATGTGATAAGAAATTAAGATATCTCAACAAAAACGTTGCTTAAATTCCAGATTGTTCAAGCAATACAAATGTGCCACAAACCTACCCGAGAACAACATCTGGTCCAAGGATTATATGCAAATGGACATTCAGTGTATCTAATTTTGTCAGCGCCACATCCGAAAATCTCATGTTACGTACAAATTTATATAGTAATCATAGGCTATAGTACTCAATTTAGAATAATATTCAAGAGAAATTTTAAATTACCGTTACATCGTGTGTTGGACTACGTGATAGAAGTATCTCCTGCGTTAAACGAACTTATGTACGTTCCTCAAGTGATATAGGTTCCTCGTGCGTTACACCACGTGATATACGTTCCTCGTGCGTTGCACCACGTGATATACGTTCCTCGTGCGTTAAACCATGAACTATACGTTCCTCGTGCGTTAAACCATGTGATATACGTTCCTCGTGTGTTAAACCAAGTGATATACGTTCCTCGTGCGTAAGACCACGTGGTATACGTTCATCGTGCGTTAAACCATGTGATATACGTTTCTCGTGCGTTAAACCATGTGATATACGTTCCTCGTGCGTTAAACTGCGTTTTAACGTATTTCCTGATATTCATGTACGTATATGTACCGTGTGCGTTAGCCGACGTGAGCCACGTAATTCGTGCGGAATTGTAATCAATTTTTCACATTTCTAGTCCCAGTAAATAATATTTTATATCAGTATTCTACGACAACAGTGCAAATATTAAGCAAATATATAACCGTTAACATGATATATAATATCATTAGATATTATAATATCAAAACAAGACACAGACACCACTATCTACATTTAAAATGTTTAAACATGTATTATTAGAAAATTTAAAAGTATTTACAAAAACAAACTCAGTAAGAGATACAAAATCTATACGTATACTAATTTCAGAACTACAAATTATTGCAAGGTATATTACTAGCACATAGACATATTAAAGCCTGATTTTTTATTTTTTTATTTTTTTGGTGGGTGATGGGGGAGGGGGGGGGAGGGGGGGGGTCGGAAAGGAAACTGTTTTTGTTTAATAGATTTTACCCTGACTATTATCAACACATACTCTAGAACTACATTTTTTATAACGCTAACATGGCACTTTAATTCGCTGAATTGGATGATGTTATACCATACGAAGCATTTCATATACTATTTTTTACCATATAATAACGTTTGTGCGAAGTCTGTTCATCATCGTGACTCTAAACGGAAATCAGACACTGGATTATAATACAATTTTAATTAGAATAAAGTACGGACAAGAATATCCGGAAGTTTATTTTTTTTATATCAAAATGTGAATTTATACTTATTTGTTAATATATATGAAAGACGAATACTGATAATTGTGATAGAATATTTTGAACAGTATGTACATTATTTAAAGGCGATTATTGACGCCCATGTACATTGTATGTATATATATATATATGTTTATGTCATAAAATTTTGAAAATATAATAAAAAAAAAACAAAAAAAAACATGAAATCTATATTGGGGTGGTAGATATAATTACATGTACCCTTTTTTTAAAAAAAACCCACATCATTGATTTATTACTTAACAAGTGTTTTACTGGTAACTAACTGATTTATAACCGATTCAACTGCTCATTCAACCAGCTTCACACACCATCCTTCTTCTGATTAAAAGTCGTGTCTACCTCTCATTATGTCTCATCATGCTCCTAACTTTGATGGAGGTCATCCTAGTTCCGTCATAGAGACAGGTACATGTATCACCTCCCTGCTACAAGGTAAGGTGAGGTCTATTTTATCACATACACAAACTGACCGGTATTTAATAAGCGAATCGTAGCCGAATCGATTCATTGATGTAAGCGTCATTTCGTACATTTATAACAACTAGGTTACCATATGGTTATAGAGTGGACTTCTAGTCTCGTTCAACCAGACGCTTGATCACTTGTAATTCAAAAGTCTGGTCAAACACAGTACTTAAAATTACCATCACCAGAGGGCAGTGTTTTTACTTTCGTTTCTGGACGTTATGTCAACGCCGTTTAAACATATAAAAAAATAATGAAATTAATGAAAATAAATACCTGTACATACATTCCTGAAGTATCTGTTTATTCATTATTATCGAGAAAAATGTAAAAAAAAAAAAAATGGGTCTAATCTCCAGAATAATGCCATATATTTCCACTGACTAAATCATAACTGAGCACAAAGCCAACAAGGCTGACAGAAATTGGAAAAAAGCATGCAAAGTAAGT
This sequence comes from Mizuhopecten yessoensis, assembly GCF_002113885.1. NCBI lineage: Eukaryota > Metazoa > Mollusca > Bivalvia > Pectinida > Pectinidae > Mizuhopecten > Mizuhopecten yessoensis. The sequence goes on along the minus strand of NW_018408468.1, from coordinate 123,217 downwards.
GAGATTTTACCTGTGCACCATTCAAAGCACTACAGGTTCTCACTCAGGAAATGAAAATACATGAAACCATTTTGAGATTTGAAGCATTTTCCTACAACTTTCTCGATACTAATGAAAACAGGAATACTTCAAGAATGCATGTAGAGGTAAAAAAAAATCATAATATAAAATATACAATTTTGCGCCACTCAAATTCAGACTCCAATAGTTGTAAGGGGTGTGTCTACCTTTGACCAATGAAATCATTTACCAGAATTCTGGTAAGCCTCGTTATGATTTCACAAAACAATAGCACTGGGTTTGACCAGACTCTTTTGTTCGGCGTAGCTTGTGCAGAAAACAAGAGTCTGGTTGTTGGTGCACAAACGTTTTAACGGTCTTTTGTATAATGCAGTACAATCGTCCTAGCCAGTGAGACGTCACAAATAAACATTCTACTGGTTGTGATATATGACCATGTGAACAATATTTGTTTCTGTATTACTGAACAATGATACAAATGTATTCGTTATTTCATTGACTAAATAAATCAGATTTCTTTATTAGATATCAATATCAATCAAATACTCGGAAAAAAAATCCAAAAGAACAATACCAAAATCATCTTATTACAATCCATAAAATAATGTTCTCTGTTGAATACGAATACCCGCATGACTGAAGTAAGACTAGATTAACTTTATAAAGATTAGATTTATTATTTTACCTCCATATAGAAGTCTAGCATACAGTATTTCAAAGTTTCTAAAACCCACTGATTGTTTAACACCATGATTGCCCTTTTATAAAATTTGATTTTTCAGAAGTTGATAACCTTTTGCTATTTCTTAGTGAGATGTATAGCGAATTCTCGTCTTCCCGTATTAGGTTGAATAGCGGTTTGTGAGATACACGAAGACATACCGTGTCTATTTATTATGTAATCATAATTGTTTCTGATATTATATCGACTTTGTATTAATTCGTAAAGGCACAAGGTCATTAATCTAGGGCAGAAAACATTTATTATGCACTCTAAAAAATTAATATTGATTTGTGTTTTCATTGAAATTTCTTATATAAAATCAAGTTTTGCTTACTAGTTTCTCTGAATAATGCTCGCCGGCTTGCAAATAGACTGACCCCGTCTCTTAAATCTTTCATATCTTTTACATTTGGTGTCTGACCCTAAGTTTCCAACGAGAGGAGCTAAGCTAGCTTAACAATGCAGATGTACTACTTTTTTTTACACAAAACAATAACAAAAAACAAGTAAACAGAAAAGTAAGGGCCTGGTGGCAAGTTTAGCTTGAAACTGAAGGAAGATCTGCGTGTATATTTATTTTTTGTTTTTATCTTTTTTTTTATCAGTTCTTATAAATCAAATAATAAAGTTACGTAAATAAATCTGATGCAAAACATGTATGTTTATAGATTATCAACAAAACGGTAGGAACAAACCGTTTATAATGAAAATAGCAATTAACCAAGAACTGAAGATCCGCAAAAAAAGGAGCAAAAAGTGGATTTTCGAATACAAGTTTTAAAATTTGTTTCATAAAAGTTGTAAAAAAAAAGTTTATATATCGAATCTTCATAATGTTTACCTATATGAACATAGCGATACTATAATAGCAATGCATGTTGTCATAAGATATGCTAGACTGGCTACCAGCCTCTAAGTTTTTATGAAGAATTTCTGGCTGATTTTTTTATTTTATTTTTTATTTAGAAAATGACAACAAAAAAAGATAATATCTCTTTTAAATGAGAAATTATTTCAAGGATATATATCCTCAAGTCACGTTCCCCCAGACCGTACTGTATCCAGGATAATAGATATCGGAAAAAATCTTCCGGTATATTGAGTTGCCTTTTTTATCGATGAGAATGAGACAGATTAGCTGTGTACATATTTACAAACTGATTTGTTTCCCTGTCCCAGCGGTCACGTTCATTGGCAGATGGTCATCGCTATGGTAACACCCGATAATTTGCCTCTTCCAGTAGGTGGCGCCTCGGATATGCGCATAGAGGTGTACTGGTGTGTATGTGTGGGGTTGACTGGCCGTACAAAGGGGCATGATCTTGTCAACCTTCCGCCATTGTCGGTTGTCACTCATTCTAATTGATTCTTTAAGATTAATTTAGAAGTAAAATCGGTGAACGAGTAGGTCCGTTTTCTTGTCATCGGCAATAAGAGCAACATATCAAAATGAAGAGAAATTCAATAATTTGCGAGCAATGTTTGCATTTGAATTATCTAACACGTGACCCGCACGCGTCATGAGCCTGGCAACAATCTGCGCAAAGACGGGCCTAACGACAGAGTTCCCGATCCAAGCTCCTTTGGGATCCTGACTAATTGGATAACAGCGTCTCAGCTATTTCTTGGATTATATACTGGCCACGATGCTTATATAATTGGCACTTTGAGGGCACATTAAAAGCCGAGTTTAATTTGATTAATTCGGTAGCCATTTGACGTGTGTTAGTTAATATTAGCCGCTAATATTGGGGAGGAAGGTGGATGGATGGGATCTGGTCCCCTGGCGCATCAGCGCTCCATGTCAAGGCACGCACTCGCCAGGCGCTCAGACATCTATCAGCCACGCTCCTTGGCCGACGTGACCATCAAACTCGACACGGCTAGGTCGGCGATTCTGACTATTATATATATGTCAGTAATTCGGCCACTACAGGGTTGACATTTGAAGATAGCGTCGGTGGAAAGTAAGACTAACGAACTAGTGTACCTTTAAATGTCATAGGACATAACCAATTACAGGCAATGCTTGAGGCCGAGTATGTCTTGTATATAAATTATTTCTTGTGTTTCTCTCTCTAAATTCCCTAGACACCGAAGATGTCCATTGCGAAAAGTAGATTAGTTCGAATAGACGGTTGTAGTTCAATAATGACAGCAAAAGTACTAATATATTCATTAGATTTTACGTAATAGTGGTGAGTACGGAGTTATTTCCCTTGCCAGATCTTACTGATTTGATAACCATGTTTCTACGATGGCGCTCATTGACGATTTACAATAATATTTATAGCATAAACTTAAATGGTCAGACTAACGAAGTTCTCATGTATTTCATTTTATTTTTATTTTACCCATACAAATATGTTGGGTTTTTTTTTTTGTAAATATAAACGGACAATACTTGTACCGTCACTGGAAGTCTCATCTGGATATCGGTTTCTGATTTGCTACATACATGATTGAACTATCCTTACAATGGTATGACACGATTAATATCAATCCGATCTATAATTATGATAATAAAGGCATCACATTTGAAACAATGTAATAATTTTCATGAACATGAACTCATTTTTACGGAAAGGTTTCACTTTGGTTAGACAAAAGGTGTTGTTCATTAGATATTAACTAACTTTCAGGCACACGTATCTTGGATTTCTCGGACTGTATAAAACAATTTGATATAATAAATTATCATATGAATACCGTGTTATGCAGTGTCATAAAGCCATCACATAAATTATGTTTATGTTACGTGTGTAATATAACTCAGGAAATGACGTCCTGATCCAAAAGGAACAATCAAGGTGATGTCACGTCATTATAAAGTGGACGCTATTTTCATCGTTTAAGAGGCAGCCAAGTGCAAAGTATTCGTTTAAGGTCAGAGTTATACAGTTTACTTTGTATTATATGATAAAAAGAATCAGTCATTCGTTTCTCTTCATATCCAGAGGCTCGCAAACATGAAAAATCCAAAATGTGCATCATAAATCTTATATGAAGGGAATCGTATGACAGATCTTACTGGGACAACCTGGCAAATGTAAGTGATTAAAATGCAGCTTTTTGAAAAAAAAAAAAAAAACTTCAAGAAATTCAGGAGAAAAAGTTTACAAGAATGGAAATAAGAGCTATTAATGTTGATGAATGTTTAGAAGTTTCTGGTCAATGACTTTGAAGTTACCCTTGCTTAAACAGCTACATTTGTAAACTACTTTATTCGTTGGAGCGGTATATTGTTTCGATTTTTTAGGCAGTCTTAAAAAGATGACGTATTTATATAATTTCACATTGAACGGTCTTTTAATTTTGCCAAAAGGACACATTGTAACTGTTAAAAATGTAACTACTCATTAAAAACTGGGTTTTTTCCCGACACGACAATACTTTTGATGAATAATTGATAAACAACGATGACGACCATTATTGACAGAATGTAACTTTATTAATTACTCTATTGTTTCCTTGTCGTAAACAATCACGGTTATCAACAAAGTTATCAGTATATACGGTCAAGATTGCATGACAGTTGATCAGATGATCTTTTAATTTTTCATCAGCTTTATTTTAATTCGTGCTATTCTATCAATACAACAATATGCATTGCATGTTGAAACAGTATTGATCAGTACGTATTATAGTAAATCTTATCAAGATTTATCCAAAATTGTAATCAGAACTGCTCTTTTGACTGGAACTCGTTGAGTTAAAACGGAACTCGTTGCCCGATTGCAACTTTCGGACCGAAGTAAATCGGCCGAGGTTTCCGAGTGTCGTTTAGTGTCATTCGGAACACCTTGAATGATTCTGTCATCGATGGAAGGAACTGACTCAGGGCGAGGTGTTCCGAATGGTTGAGTGCTAATTTACGAACTAAACAGAGGAGGAGTTCCAGTCGTCTAAGTGCCATTCTACGCCATGGTAACGTGACGTCATTTTTCTGTCCTCGACAATGCTGGTTAATTCTATCCTTCATAAAATCAAGATGTTACATGTAGTAACAAAATCATATAGCTATGAACAATGAAATGGAATCGGATTTCTATGGCTGCCTCTCCTTATTACTAATGATACTTTAGGAGAGAAAAATATGAGTCTCTCTTTTTAGACATTAATCCAAGGATACTTGATTACAATGTATAATGAGTTTGTCTGTAAAGTGTTATGTTATCGCAACAGGTAGTTGTCTTGATGAATCAGTTAGTTCCTATTTCCTATGAATTAAGTGATTTATAGTTCATATTTCCAAAGAATTAAACGATTCATAGTTCAAATTTCCGCCTGTTATACTTTCCTAGCTGTGACGTCAATACAGCTATGATAGATTACATTTGTCTAGAATAGACCTACTTGGTTTTGCAGAATTAAAGTTATCAAATGTGCAGATAAGTAGCATGTATTAGCAAGCTAACTTGCGAAAGTATTAGGGTTGGCATGTCTTTAGACTGGCCCCCGCCTCTAGAATATTGAATTGTTAAGAAAAAAATATAACTCTAATAATTTTGATTACTTGGATGTCTGATCCTAAGTTCTAAACTAGGGGGAGATAAACTAGTAGTAGAATGTAGTCAGAAATTCTTCATAAAAATTTTGGGGCTGGTAGCCAGTCTAGCATATCTTATGACAACATGCATTGCTATTATAGTATCGCTATGTTCATATAGGTAAACATTATGAAGATTCGATATATAAACTTTATTTTACAACTTTTATGAAACAAATTTTAAAACTTATACTTATCACACTTGTTGGCCCGCATAGAAGCGTGCAAGAGGATGCAAAAGTAGGAGGAAACTAGACTGTGACCCAAAACATGTAGACATCAGATCGGGGACTCGAGCCCCGGCCGTCTAGGTGAAATGCGAGTACGTTTTCCACTGTGCCATCCGAAAGCCTGGATGAAGATTACAATACTCGAATCTCAGTTAACTGTATGACAGATGATTATAATTATGTTGTTCTTCCAGTGACGTCTAACGTAGTAAATATGGAGAAAACAATCCTGTTCTTTAAGATAATGTACTATTTGTTAAGAATCTGTTCTTCAGATTGTAAAATCAAAGAATTAAGAGGCATCATTTTTGAAATATATAGGTTAATTAAGAGCGTCATTCGTACAAAAGTAATCTTAACCACATCTTTTATGTGTTTTGACCTACAAAATTCATATGAAAACAATTTAAGCAATGTCTATAAAAAAGCAGTGAATAATTTAAGCCAAAATGTTCTTTGCCTGTGTATTGAGTATAGTACAGGGGATTGAAGATGTCGGAGAAAAACTATAGTCACCATGAAAGTTAATTACAGTAAATACATTTAATTGTTTTTCTAAGCTATCACACAAAGGGGACATGATTAAAATGTAATACAGAGCGCTTTGCTTAATTGCCTACATAGTGTACACTTATATTAGGCTGCTCCTCACTGTAAAACTCCCCACACGCCACCCATACAGAACAAGCCTCCTGGTGGTGACGAACGCAAAGGCTCAGCTAAAATCCGGTAGCAGCCATTCGAACGTGTGAACAACAAGCATATTCACAGGGAAAGGCGATAAAGAAAGCGCAATAATTACACAGCAAAGATGTTTATTAGATTAAATGTAATTGAGGAAATTTATCTTTTCTAGACACCATCACCCGATCAAGCTCTCAGAATAGTTCGTCAGCTAACGATTTCTTGGAGTGTTCAGCGAGTAGAATTAAAATCAAATTATCTCTCAAGTCTAGCAGTGTTTAAGATAATCTACAGTGAGACAACGAGTAAGGGAACTTGCAGAACGTAACATTTTGTGGACGATCAATTGCACCGTCGGGCCTTATTATGTCAATGTATTTTACTTTATTTAATTATCACCCACAGGTGGAGGGCGTTACAGAATTTAAAAGAAATTTGAAATGCCAGATTGCTTATATAACACTCACTTTATGTCGTCTCGAGACGTATATTTGACAATATTCACGAACCGTATTATGGTTCTGTGTCGCTCGTTTTTTAATTGGTCATTAACCAGATCATCAGGGTGGTGAGAACACTTAATTGGTTACTTAAGTTTCATCAAGTAGATCTCTTTACGTTCTTAGCAGGGTTCGATTTGTTGCTCCTTGTCTGTGGGGATACGTTTATTGATATTAGGACGGTATATATGTTTTGGTATCATTTTCTCCTCGTTAAAGTGAACAATGTGTCGTTAATATAGAACCAAATGACACAGTTAGGATGGTAACTCTGTATTCTGTCCAAGCAAATATTAGCATTGTTTAGATGGCATGCTAATGTCACCGTGTCACACAAATTATCTGCATGTAATTACTTGTAGTACGTGGATAAATGTCAGCGAACAGGAAAATATCTAAACCTTGTTTGTTTTTGTTGTTTTTGTTTGTTTTGTTGTTGTTGGGTGGTTGGTAGGATGGCAATGACTGATGTTCAGACTTACACTGGTTATTTGTGCTGGTGTGGTTTGATTTGTTGTTGTTGGGTGGTTGGTAGGATGGCAATGACTGATGTTCAGACTTACACTTGTTATTTGTGCTGGTTTGGTTTGATTTAACTTTGTTTAACGTCCTATCAACAGCTAAGGTCATTCAAGGAAGTGCCTCCATGTGTGTAGTGTATGCGTGCTTGCATGTGTGTATACAGGAGCTAGGGTATTGGTGTGCTTGCCTCCTTGTTATAGCGGGGATCTGATGCCGACTTTAAAGTGCCATCTTATTGAAATACCATGCCGAAGGCACCTAACACAGCATTCCGCCCGGTCACATTATACTGAAAACGGATGTACAAGTTGTTGCTGAACGTTAAGCGGAAAATAACAACTACCATTTCTAAGGAGTCTGGTATGTCCCGGCCTGGGCACAGAACCCATTGCCTTCATCACCTGGGCGAACGCTCAACATTAAGGCCAAAAGTGAGGTGTTGTCAAGAAAGGCGCTAGGAAATAAAAGGTAATTAGAAGTAGAAAGAAAGATAGTGATGCCAAATATTGCAATAGATGCAGCAGATTTATTTTGGTCGCTTTTGTGTCCACAAAAAGAGGAAACCAAAGCAAATCCCCAAATCTACAGGGAGTTCACACATTAGTCGCCTCCTACGATACATGCAGTGTGGATGTAACCGCAGAAGTATTCTTTTCCTGATCCTCCATCTACAGGGGTGTATATGCTGAACGTTTCCCGTCCATTGTTTCACTCATATAACATGTACCAAATATTGAAATCATATTCTATATAAAATATATATACAGTGTACTAGACGTTTTTACTTGTTGGCGTTGACAACTCATATATATAATTTCATTGCCTTTTTTTATATTACAATTATATCGTACAATTTCCTCAAAGCTCCAGGGGTTACATGTCATAGAAACGATAACAGCAAATAGTCATCTAGGTACCTTATAATTTTAAATATGTACGTGTACATACATGTGTAGTCGAGCTACCTTGGGTCACCAAGAATGGAATTGTGCATTAAGCCATAAAATGGGATGTATGAACTAAGTCATGACAACACTGCTAACCTTAGATCATTGTTACGAGGGGCTTTGACCACCCAAAGATAACAAGAGTGGCATTTGCAATCTTTTAACTCTGCTAAAAAATCAAGTTTTAAACAGATGTTCGTTACAGACAAAATTGGTAGATTAAGAGAATTAGTATTTAAAACAACTAAAGTTTGAGAATATTGATAAAAAAAACCCACAGTAATTGATATTTTGTAGTTTAAGACAGGTAGAAGTCATATACACTTGACATTTTGGAGCAGATGTTCTCAAAAGCGTGTTTAGTTATGTTTACTTTTACGAGAGAAACTTTATATTGTATCAAGAAAGCCTTACCCTTACATGTATACTGTGTAAAATAGTTTTAGGGTGAAGTCGGGCTCGTGATCATCCGACTTCCCCTGGGAAACCTATGACAAACCAGTAATCGTCACAAGGACTGGGAAATTCTCATGAAAAATGGCCAAAACTAGAGGAAGAATAGTAATCCTCAATTTTTCCGGAAAGGAAGGGTTTGACTATTGTTTTCAAGAAAACGTATTTCTGAAAACCATCCACGCAGATGGAAGTGAAATGTCTTAACAACACGGGGTGACATCAATTAGTTCTCACGTGGAATCGAGAAAGCCCCTTTTCAAATTAAACATTTTACCTCTGTTTTTATTTAAACACAGCTCGTTTGGTTAATAGTATTCCCAAAATAAATGATAGTTATCAATTGTCATTTCCAGGCAGCCTGTTTCATTCACCTCCGGTTTGAATCCCAACGAGATTTGGTAGACTTAATAACACTGTTAAATGTTACAATTTACTACCACATCTGTGAAAAATGGCGTTTCCTTAATCACACCCTAACCTTTCCTTTTAAAAAGATACGATGTGCTGAAACAGACATTCTGATATTTGTGATACGAACAGTACAAAGCCTCAATTGTGACTTTCATTAGCGTTTAACATATCATCAATTCTGGGTATCCATACTCCCGACGTCCTCAGTGACTATCACGTCTTTTTACCACCCACTAACATAACGAAAATTAACATTCCTACCAAGAGTCTGGGATAGCAATGTCTTTTTACCACCCATTAACATAACGAAAATTAACATTTCTACCATGAGTCTGGTATAGCAATGTCTTTTTACCACCCATTAACATAACGAAAATTAACATTTCTACCATGAGTCTGGTATAGCAATGTCTTTTTACCACCAACTAACATAACGAAAATTAACATTTCTACCATGAGTCTGGTATAGCAATGTCTTTTTACCACCAACTAACATAACGAAAATTAACATTCCTACCAAGAGTCTGGGATAGCAATGTCTTTTTACCACCCACTAACCTAACGAAAATTAACATTTCTACCAAGAGTCTGGTATAGCAATGTCTTTTTCCCACCCACTAACATAACGAAAATTAACATCCCTACCAAGAGTCTGGTATAGCAATGTCTTTTTAACACCCACTAACATAACGAAAATTAACATTCCTACCAAGAGTCTGATATACCAATGTCTTTTTACCACCCACTAACATAACGAAAATTAGCATTTCTACCAAGAGTCTGGTATAGCAATGTCTTTTTCCCACCCACTAACATAACGAAAATTAACATCCCTACCAAGAGTCTGGTATAGCAATGTCTTTTTACAACCCACTAACATAACGAAAATTAACATTTCTACCATGAGTCTGGTATAGCAATGTCTTTTTACCACCAACTAACATAACGAAAATTAACATTTCTACCAAGAGTCTGGTATAGCAATGTCTTTTTACCACCCATTAACATAACGAAAATTAACATTTCTACCAAGAGTCTTGTATAGCAATGTCTTTTTACCACCCACTAACATAACGAAAATTAACATTTCTACCAAGAACATGCAGCATAAGATAAGTACAGCAATACTGTACCTATTTATATTAAATTAGAATTTGACAAATATGTTGCTGACAATATAATTAACGTATTTATGACGTAAAGGTCAAGGAAACCGTATTATATGATTGTTATATATATGATGGTTATATATGATTGTTATATGTATGACTGTTATATGTATGATTGTTACATGTATGATTGTTATATGTATGATTGTTATATGTATTATTGTTATATGTATTACTGTTATATGTATGATTGTTATATGTATTACTGTTATATGTATGATTGTTATATGTATTACTGTTATATGTGTGATTGTTATATGTATGATTGTTATATGTTTGACTGTTATATGTATGATTGTTATATGTATGACTGTTATATGTGTGATTGTTATATGTATGATTGATATATGTATGACTGTTATATGTGTGATTGTTATATGTATGATTGTTATATGTATGATTGTTATATGTATGACTGTTATATGTATGATTGTTATATGTATGACTGTTATATGTATGATTGTTATATGTATGATTGTTATATGTTTGACCATTATATGTATGATTGTTATATGTATGATTGTTATATGTATGACTGTTATATATATGACTGTTATATGTATGATTGTTATGTGTATGATTGTTATATGTATGACTGTTATATGTATGATTGTTATATATATGATTGTTATATGTATGATTGTTATATATATGACTGTTATATGAATGACCATTATATGTATGATTATTATATATATGACTGTTATATATATGATTGTTATATGTATGCCTGTTATATGTATGATTGTTATATGTATGTTTGTTATATGTATGATTGGTATATATATGACTGTTATATGTATGATTGGTATGTGTATGATTGTTATATGTATGACTGTTATGTATATGACTGTTATATGTATGATTGTTATATGTCTGACTGTTATATGTATGATTGTTATATGTATGATTGTTGTATGTATGATTGTTATATATATGACTGTTATATGTATGACCATTATGTGTATGATTATTATATATATGACTGTTATATATATGATTGTTATGTGTATGATTGTTATATGTATGACTGTTATATATATGACTGTTGTATGTATGATTGTTATATGTATGATTGTTGTATGTATGATTGTTATATATATGACTGTTATATGAATGACCATTATATGTATGATTATTATATATATGACTGTTATATATATGATTGTTATGTGTATGATTGTTATATGTATGACTGTTATATGCATGATTGTTATATGTATGATTGTTATATATATGACTGTTATATGTATGACCATTACATTTATGACTGTTATATGTATGGCTGTTATATGGATGATTGTTATATGTATGACTGTTATATGCATGATTGTTATATGTATGATTGTTATATGGATGATTGTTATATGTATGACTGTTATATATATGACTGTTGTATGTATGATTGTTATATGTATGATTGTTGTATGTATGATTGTTATATATATGACTGTTATATGAATGACCATTATATGTATGATTATTATATATATGACTGTTATATATATGATTGTTATGTGTATGATTGTTATATGTATGACTGTTATATATATGACTGTTGTATGTATGATTGTTATATGTATGATTGTTACATGTATGACTGTTATATATATGACTGTTATATGTATGATTGTTATATATATGACTGTTATATGTATGATTGTTATATGTATGATTGTTATATGTATGATTGTTATATATATGACTGTTATATGTATGACCATTATATGTATGATTATTATATATATGACTGTTATATATATGATTGTTATATGTATGACTGTTATATGTATGATTGTTATATGTATGTTTGTTATATGTATGATTGGTATATATATGATTGTTATATATATGACTGTTATATGTATGATTGTTATATGTATGAGTCATTGCCTGGTTAATCAATACATAAAAACGATATTAATTGTGTAGGATTAAACCCAAAGCAGTATCTTTAGAATCATATTATTTTGTTAAATTAAATGACTCTTACTTTGTACAAAGAGCTAAGTTAGAGGAAGATGTTTGATGACGGGGCAGTCTGTGGTTTAACAGGCGACTATGAAGGCGGTGTTGATGTTGATAAGGTGTGAAACAGAGTTAATTATAGAAATCAGATAGATGGAAACGGCTGTTGTGTAGCATTGGCAAATTACAACAAAAATGGCGTTCCCTGTCGATCCTTCCTTTCCGGGCAAATTGAGGATTACTATTCTTCCTCTGGTTTTGGCTATTTTTCATGAGAATTTCCCAGTCCTTGTGACGATTACTGGTTTGTCATAGGTTTCCCAGGGGAAGTTGTTCGCTCACATTATACCAAGATAGTGTCAGCGGCAATTGATATTCTTTTCCTCCTTATTGAATAAGCCCGGTAACATTAGGCACAGCTCTCGTACGTTACTAATAATCTAGTTTGCAATAAATCCCAGTTCGGCTATTGTTCTCGTGTATTAGCGTGTTACACGATGACAATGATCAAATGACATTGATCATTGTCAAATCGCATCGTAAGAACCATACTTTTCATGTCCACGCTTGCCACCGCGATTCGCGACAAGAGGACATTGAGAGACCGCTGACGCACGGCACACAAGCAGCGCAATGTTAAAAAAAATACATCGGAAATTTGTCACAAGATTATCTGTCGATTTGTCAGCAGATAAAATTTGTCAAACTCTTTTCTAAAACGATTTAACAATTTGATTCTTTTTCAATATAAAGTCAAGTTGATTATCCCTAAAAGTGACTTGAACAGGAAATGACGCAATGAAATCCACGTTCGACCAAATTTACCGATAAATGTTTTGTTTTATATTTCATTATTTATGCATGTCAACCTTTCGTCGGATTTTATCCTCTAAATACCAAAAGATCCATCGGACATTTTACAACTTTGTATTTGTTCACACAGGGCGCTAGTCACAATATCTGAGTATGTATATAAAACAACAGTCCTGAATACTTTATATGGTTCGTTTGTGTTTCAAGTTATATTAACACCTATGGTCGTTTAGGAACGTACTAGGTTTTGGTGAAAACCGGAGCATCCAGAGAAACTGCCCCGCGTAGACTTCGAACCCGCGACCCAGTGGTGAAGAACTAGTTATCATAGATGGTCAGATGCCTTATCCACTCGGCAACCTGAATATGTTCTCATTTCATAATTTACCCTAAAGAATGGGTCTGCCTTTGCTATCCCTTTTTATCACATTCGTTACTCAAAACATGCATAGAATATAACAAACGAGACCAAAAACAATGCAAACGCTATACTTATTGTATCTTCCACCGACTTATGATGTTTTTATTCAACATTCATCACATGGCTGTCGTATTCTTCCGTGAATGCATCATGTCATATTTAAGGTATGATCTCAAGCAGTATGATCCATTATAACGTCATCAAATTACAATGAATGACGTTAGACTTGCAGATTATATATTCGCATGATGTCTTTATGCCTTTTGTCTCTAAAGTGATATCTATTTATTCCATTCCAAAAACTAACTCGAAAAAAGCCTAAATTTTGCAACTTCAACAAATATGTTTTCATTCATTTACACAATAGTGTACACCGTGTATCGCAAGCAAAGGTCATGCCGCCACTTCAGGCCTAGGTAAACCGTGTATCGCAAGCAAAGGTCATACCGCCACTTCAGGCCTAGGTACACCGTGTATCACAAGCTAGGACCATACCGCCACTTAACGTCTGGGTACACCGTGTATCTCAAGCAAAAGTCGTACCGCCACTTAATGTCTGGGTACACCGTGTATCACAAGCGAGGATCACACCGCCAGTTAACGCCTGGGTACACCATGTATTACAAGCAAAAGTCGTACCACCACTTAACGTCTGGGTACACCGTGTATCACAAGCTAGGATCATACTGCCAGTTAACGCCTGGGTACACCGTGTATTACAAGCAAAAGTCGTACCACCACTTAACGCCTGGGTACACCGTGTATCACAAGCAAAAGTCGTACCGCCACTTAACGTCTGGGTACACCGTGTATCACAAGCAAAAGTCGTACCACCACTTAATGTCTGGGTACATCGTGTATCACAAGCTAGGATCACACCGCCAGTTAACGCCTGGGTACACCGTGTATTACAAGCAAAAGTCGTACCACCACTTAACGCCTGGGTACACCGTGTATTACAAGCAAAAGTCGTACCGCCACTTAACGTCTGGGTACACCGTGTATCACAAGCAAAAGTCGCACCGCCACTTAACGCCTGGGTACACCGTGTATCACAAGCTAGGATCACACCGCCACTTAACGCTTGGGTACACTGTGTATCACAAGCAAAAGTCGTACTGCCACTTAATGTCAGGGTACACCGTGTATCACAAGCAAAAGTCGTACCGCCACTTAACGTCTGGGTACACCGTGTATCACAAGCTAGGACCAAACCGCCACTTAACATCTAGATACACCGTGTATCACAAGCGAGAGTCATACCACTACTGACGTTTCGATACACCGTGTATCACACGCGAGATACATAATCTTTGTCCGCCCCTATAGTAGTCCAAGCACGTAACAAGTGTGTATGTGTTGGTAATATCAAATCACGTCGTACCTTGTTACTACTTCGTGAATAGCTGAGCTGTAACTCACGAATGAAGAGTTGCATCGATATCTTTATTCCTTTAAATTCATTATTTTAACTACATTTATCACATAATTTACTGTATTATCCAGTGAATATACCCATGTCATATTTGTGTGTGTGTATTTACTCAAGTAATATGACCTTTCTGTCCTGTGATTGGTTGTAAGTTTCAATTGTTTCAATTGTGACGTCACGCCAAGGACGAGAACACAACGTCACAGACTTACGCACTAGAGTCAAAATGGCAGCTTTTTACAAGGTTGCATGAAAATTGTCGTTTTATACGAATAAAAGCCACAAATCTTGATTCTGTGAAAAAAAGGATCTTACACGCGTTTTCATTTCATATTAAATTTATAAAACTCGTCACGAATTTTTCATTTTAGCTTGCCAGAGGCTTGCTAAATTGATAAATTCTTAGACACGTTTGATAAATCTCATATGAAATAGAAACCCATTTAAGATCCTTTATGTATATAATACGGATATTTAAATTGACTGAAAAAACCTTCAATTTCAGCAAACAATATTATGTAAATTCATAATGCAGCCATTATGCCAACCTAATACAAAGTTCGTAATACTTAAATGCAATTCTAATATGTTACCTCTGGCCTATATTAGCGTTCATAACAATTACAAAATATTAATATAGGTATATCCTTAGCTTTCTAATACTAAATATGATTACATTACTCCATATGAATTATGCTTGAGTTTTGATATTATAATACAAATATAATGTTATTTCATTGCATGTCAACCAATCTATTGACAAAGTCTTTGACATCATAACGTTGTACTAGCACTTACATTTTAGCAATACTTTGAGACAGGTAAAATGTTAAAATTGCACTAACACTAGTTTTATAGTATTATCGTACAGTCACATTGTCGATAAGTGCAGTATTTAAATCACAATGTCAAGCATTAACTAACACAATCTTTGTAATTTTGATAAATCAAGGATTTGCTTCCATACACTGTGACAAGCCCACATTTCTTCTGCTCTCACAACGCGTCAGACAGTCTGAGTCTTTCCCTGAGATCGTTGTACATGTTCACTGTGCCAGTTCCTAGAAGAAATTCCCGGCTTTCTTCACTCTACTTGATCCCGTTCAATTACTTTTATAAAGTTAATACCGTTATCATACCGTTGGAGTTTCTATACACAGAGGGAATTAAGGAAATGGCCAAATTGATCAAGTTATAAAGCTGAAGAGAGGGTATAAATAAATAAATCGCATTAGCTACAAAGCAATACTTGATTGAAGTTGATGAAAGTAATACAAATTTGATTAACATCATATTTTCTCAGGTCTGGTTCCAAAATCGGCGAGCAAAGTGCCGCAAACACGAGAGTCAGATGCAGAAAGGTAAGAGGCTCCCCAAAGGGGAATTCTTGTTAAATGTTTTATTCAGATCAAGGTATTAGTGAAATGGTAGTTAAGTGAGCTCAGAGAGTGGCCTTTTACATTTGGTATAGTTCGGTGTTTTTTTGAATAAGTGTTTAGTCTCAATTCATGTTAACTGAAGAAGGTTATTACCTATTTAACACGCAATTATTTTAAGTTCGGATATTTAAAGTCTGTGATAAGCTTATATCTAAAATGCCCAAGCTATGAAACGTTTGAAAGTTAACATAACCATAGTGTGTATACTTTATATCTATACAATGTATATAATAGATTTGATCAAGGAGTTTTTACTATATATTTTATACTTTTTTTTTTAAAACTGTCCCCATGATATATTTGCAATAATTTGACGCTAAATTAATGAGCTGAGTTTCGCTTATGGCAATTGTCAAAGTATTAATTGATTGGTGTAAAGTTCATTGACATCAAATCTTTAAAGCGATACGGATGATCATGCTATCAAAACTTTGGTACAATGTATTAAGGTAAAGGAGCGGTTGGGTTGGTTTAACATTTTAAGTTTAATGAACTTCTTTTTAAATATGTTTTGGAGAGACAATGTACGAAATGGTTTTAATAAATTAAAGAAAAAATACATCCAGGTCAATGATAAGCAAAAATGGTATGCTGATTTGTTTTGAAATATCTATTAAAGTAATCCCGCTTCTGCTATTATTATGAATATAAACGTAATCGTTTGATGTAAGACTTGAACCCTATAGCCATAAGTTAAGGTTGTTTGAGAGTTTTTAACACACTATTTTGTAAATGCTAGTTTGATAATGATTCCACAAAAAACGTGTCTAATCACTCAAAAATATTTACATCAAAATAGTTTAAAACTAACATACACATAGATAAATGTATACCACAGTACACACGGCTTAACCAGTCGTAAAGTAAAAAACCAAAAACACAATTGGAAGTGTAAACTTGTTAAACAAAAGATTAAATTAACGCCTTAATTGTTAATTCGTTCTGGCCTTAAAGTTTTTAAATCAACTTATGCTTTATTGAGTCAAACTCGTATATCTTTATTGTAATAATACATTTCATTATATCCGATTACGTTTTGGGATATTTAGTTTTCACTAATGCTTTTTAATGGTCCGTTATCGAATGTTTGAACTTGTATTAATATAACAGTGAAAAATGTGTACAATTTCTCGATGTGTGGAACCAATTTGCATTTCCAGTGTCTTTGCAAACCAATAAAACAATTTAAATCCGGAATATTAGTGGTTAACGATATCAACACGGGAGTTTAATTTTTTTCCATGCATCATGTTCATTTGAAAAAGACACTGTATGACCTAATCAAGTTTCTATCGTTGCATATTTCAATATATTATAATATGTTCTCATGATATGTTTAATCAAAGACCCCGGTAGCTTTAAAAATGCTTTATTGATCGCTGATAAATTATCTTGTTGAACAACATACATTAAAAATAAACGTAATGACATGCATTTCCTATTTGGTGAATTTCCCTTTCTTTATTAATTGTATATGGTCTCAAAGAGTATTGCCAACATGCCAAGATAACAAATAGTTTAAACTTTGAATAGCAATAACTCATCAATTTAGTATAAGTTTGAGTTTGTTTCACTTGATAAACGGGTAGAACAAACAGTTCTTTATCTCTCTTTTTAATCTCTTTAATTTAATTATCTGAAATCAGGGGTAAATGAAACTTTTAGTTTAATCACTTTCTCTGTCATTAAAGTAATTGTTGTAATAAATCTCCTTTAAAATAAACTTGTATTAACACAAGCGATCGCCCGTTTTGGCCCTCTCCCTATAACAATCGTAACCACACAGATTCAATAGCCTGCTAGAAGCTGTGAAGTAGGCAGTACCGGTTACTTTTCATCTTCTTATTCAGAGTTCATCCAAGTAGATTAGGGCAAACCGGTTTACAATATCCATTATCTTCTGTTATTGTCGCACCTCCATTTAGAACACAAGCTTAATACGCCTCATACGGACCGTTTGCTGGAAGCGTGATTGCTTCAATTGGTCTAATTGACAGAGTGAAGCTGATACAAATGACGGCGATTGCCTCATACGGCGAGAAGACTCTCTTGACATAATGGCAGTGATTAATCAGATTTATTCTGGCAACAACCTTAGCCTCAGATATTACATTAGGCAATAGAAATGTTCAAGCTCAATAATGAGAAGTCAGTGAAAAGCGTTCCAATGAGAGGATCTGGAAGTCTAATTCACTCAGGGGCTTGCACAGGAACCATAATGGCTTCAATGCCACGTGAATCTTTGCAGAGACGGTTTTCTTTGATTGACTATTTATTTGAAATTCATGACTAAATAATACGATTCTGTGAAGCTTAATTTGGGAATAAAAATACATAATGAATTTATGAGTGTTAGATAAAAGTAATCACGGTATCAAATCCATGTTTATCATTCATTGCAAATATATTTCTCATAGGAATGAAATTGTCCTATTCCTTTGTGTTTTACTGAAGCTAATCCAGCCCAGTCATATACATTCTTCTAATTATACAATTTCTCTTATTTATGTTGCGCATACATACATTCTCACCCCCACTGTGTACGTAAGAGTACAATAGCCCTATTGTTCATGTAATTTAGATAATTCATCGGCAGATTATTTCGCGTCCTCTGCTTCAAGAACGGTTTTATCTTATTAAGTTACCAAGCCCCGGCTCCGCAATTAACCTTAACAATCAGGCTTCTCTAACTTAAATTGGCAAATTATTCTTCACAACAGTACACTGACTCGCAGATATAGCTTACGTTAGGATTAGAACATCCGTGAAAAAAAGTTCAGAAAATTAAATTCCATGTTGTATACAAACTTGTGTGATTCAATTTTGTTATCTGTCAGCAAAAAAAAAAAAATGAATCCGGAAGAAAAGTAATTCTTACAATTATATCGCAAAGCGTTTGTGTGTGTGTTTTCAAGAACAAAGCTGAGACGAGTCTGAATTAATTATATAAAAGGATATTCTGTTGGGGTTAAAACAAATTTATTTGCATTTCTACAAATGTAGAGTAATTATAAAGTTGCTTTTGGTTTCTAAATAGCACATTTGATGATAAAATATATATAAACCCCTGTTTTTAATGAAACACCGATGATCGGAATAGAAAATGGAAGATAATTTCTTATTTTTACGTCATATATGACAATGTAAGTCTTGCTTTACAAACTGTTAGGAATAAGAATGGTTGACGGTGTCTTTGATAATTTAACTGATAATTTGCCAATCATTTTCGGGAAACATCATAAAATATCCTTTCGGATCTTTTGGGGTTTTCTGATTTTTCTTTGGGATTTGGTTTGACTGCAGTTCCCGTTTCCTTGAGTTCCGGTTAACACCTGCTACGGTATTACTATGATATATATATATATATATATATATATATATATATATTTGTTGAGCTTTCAATTCACGAATAGTTAAAATTTGTAATACTGTAATTGTTTAGAATATGGTCGTCACAGATTTTAGAGCACGTGCAATAAAAAATAATTAAAATTCTTTGATATTTACGCCACATATAATATAACTTTGGTTGGTAATTTTCATAGTTATTTATTAGATATGAAAACTAAAACTACGAAGCGTATTAAAATAAATTTATAAACGCAATACAACATCAGAATTTGATAATGAAAGGACCAATATACAAATGACATAAGGTTTTACAGACTTGCGTGCCATTGCAACCACAATGTTCAATTTGATACAATGAAAATAACATATTAGTTTGATAATTGTCATATTTGTACTTATTCGGCTATCACGATGGACATTTTAAAAACAGTGTCGTATGTGCATATAACAAATAAATCGTTTACATTATAATATAATACAACATAATTTACGAACATCATGTACGTCAGTTAATAAACTATGATATAAAAATGGAGAAGGATTTATTTTAATTTTGTTAAGGTAAATATCAAAATATTATAAACGCCTTTGCCGACTTATAATTAGAAAATACAAAAACGTTTATGCAATTGTCTTTGTGTATTTGAAAAAACCCCACCATTTTATAGTTTAACTTATTATAAGGAGTTAAATGAAGAATAAACGATCCTCTATAGAAATAAGTGTCAAGGTTAGCAGTAAATGATACCGCTTACTTCCTTTCGTTTCGGTGTCTCCTACATTTGTAAGTGGCTGAGTTATTTCCTGTCGGCTTTGATTAAGGTGTATGTCCTTATGTGTTGAAGCTGCAACATACTATTTCTTTTACTTAAGTAATCAATAGCTTATATGTTTTGTGAATATGAGACATTTTAACAATCTTTATCTTTTTAAAAACTGTTTGGAAAAACAAATATTATACGAAACGGATTATTTCAGCGGTATCAGCCTGTGTGATTTCCTGTCTGTAGAACTGCGGTATGGTGTAGCCACTCGAGGCAACCCATTGTGTACAATAGGCCACAGCGGGCAGCCTCAGCCATTTTACTCTGTAGTGTGCCTCCAAATTAGTTCCTCTTCGCACAATTACAATATCGGATTGTATGATCAAAAGTCAAATTGACTTCATCAAGTATTTTATTGGAAAAGTGGCTGGCAAACATCTCGAGGCGGGCCAAATAGTATTGACAATTTAGCCTAAAACTAGAAATTTGAATAGCGTACTACTGGGGTATTAATGAAAACAAATATTTGGTCACAACTCTAGAGCAGGATGGGTTCCTAACCTACAGATTTCTCTTTTTCAAAAAAACCTGACCTTTTGTGTAGTGTTGATGAGAAGTGTCTCTCCAGCTCGTCTTTTCCGACGCCTCACCAGTTAACATATTCCTACGCTGAACCTAATGAAATAGGGCCGCGCACAAATTAACTAACATAAAGAACGTTAGCGGGAGTGATTAACGTTTTCAGTATCATTAGCACTGTATTTATAGCCGACAGTGGTCTGATTCCGCGATATTTCTTGTCAGAATGTTGCATATTGAATACAAACAATCCCTGGTAGCACCAATTATGATCGGCGACGGTTTGTCAGAGAATGATGAATTACAAATCATTGCCGGAATATGATAAAGTGTAATTGGTGACCCGCCATTGTTAAAACTCTCTAACGTCTGAAGACACATTTACATTGGAGATCGAAACATGTAGCCAATTTGTATATCTTATGATTTGTAAACATGTAAAAGGTTGATGAATGATGGCGTTATTCTATGGCCATCATGAATGTATAATTCATTTGTACGCTAGTCGAGACTTTCCTGCCAACAATGGTCCCGTCTACTTGACTGGTCAGAGATCCTAGCAATAGTACCCCAAACTGATGCTTGAAAAACTCGCTTGTGTATTTAAAACCTCATATTTTACCAATTCCTTAAATATATAATACATTTATATATGCAATGTATATATACACAACAGTTATACTTTATACCAAACCTTCCGGGTCAACAGACAATTTTATAACTTTTCTACAAAAATGTACATGTTTTATATGTAAACATTAAAAACTTAATTGATGTCAAACTTATAAACAGATGTGCATTATATTCGTCTTAATGTCGTTAATGCTAATTCATCTAGATAGTATGTAACGAATACTGGTTAAGCAAATACGCGTATATAGCTGACAGAAATATTTCTCATAGGATTTTCATGTATTAACAACATTACACACACTTGAATTGATTCACAAGAGGATATCGTAGGATTTCTAAGTCTGTATGTTCCAAAATATTCTTTATAAATGACATTCTTAATTTCAAGCAAATAGTTAATAGCTACAGACTACATGACAACGGAAGGGGAACGTTACAATTCCAGAAATGTTGAAACAAAAATTTATGATATTTATTGATAATTTTCTTTATAAATGTTCCCATAAATTTATGCAAAAAATTGTGTAAATAATTACTCTGGTATGTTAATATCCATCGTATTCCTATCTTTATTGGTCATTTTCAATAAAGTAAATTTAATTAAATTTATATTTTAGCTGGAATCATGATGCAGTCACAAGGAACTCCCCTGGACGCATGTAGGATGGCCCCGTTTGTCAATATGACCCAGGTTCCAAGGGAGCCCGTGGATCGCCTCCATTTTGCACCATTTCTACCTTACTACCAACTTCATGCTGCATCAGCAGCTGCGGCGTCGGCGACTCCACACCAGCCTATCCACCCATTACTGTTGTACCACCACCACTACGCCGCCGCTTTAAACTATGCTACGCTGCACGACAGTAGCTTTAAATCGTCTAAAAACTCGAGCATCGCCGACCTCCGGCTTAAGGCGAGGCAACATTTGGCCTCGCTTGGTATATGAGTGAATGAAACTAAAAACGATGTTTCGTGATCTATAGTCATCACTTAGAGACACGGCATTCTGATTGGATGCAGACGGTTTAACGTAGAACGATCTTGTTAGACAAACAAGGACAGAATATCATGCCATCTTTAAATTGGCACCGGGAATTATATGCTCTCTAAGTCACTTAGATGGGTAGTATACTCAACAAACAAGCATTTACCTCATATGAAATGTATGGGACCTGTATACTGTTGTCAGGAATATATAGTCTGTTTTTAATTGTGATGAATGTATCAAAATTAACACTAGAAATGGAGTGCATTTTTAACAGCTTCACCACAGCATATCAGTGCAGTTAATCAAAACAGGTCAGCGAGGTAAATCATGACACTTCTGAGTAGTTAACTGCGGTATTTGATAGGATCAAGATGAAAGTGTATTGGAACGTGTACATAATCACAAGTTACTATTATGTGGCGGTGAAACTAGTCACGCCATGTCACGAAATATCAGTACAGTTAACTCTAATGTATAAGTGAATCACGAAATGTCAATCAAGTTGATCTCGACATGTCAGTTAAGTTCATCACGACCTGTCAGTTCAGTTATCCAACAAATGTCAGTCAAGTTGATCACGACATGTCAGTTAAGGTCATCACGACATGTTAGTTCGGTTAACCATCAAATGTGAGTCAAGTTCATCACGACATTTCAGTTCAGTTATCCACCAAATGTCAGTCAAGTTTATCACGATATGGCAGTTAAGATCATCACGACATGTTAGTTCGGTTAACCATCAAATGCCAGTCAAGTTTATAACGATATGGCAGTTAAGGTCATCACCATATGTCAGTTTCAATTAATTGCGAAATGTCAGTCTGATTAACTATGATGTGTGAGTTAAGTTCATCACGACGTTTCGGTTTAATTAACCACTACATGTCAAGCTGGTTAATGACGAAATTTAAGTATAATTATATGTAACTATGACATGTTGAAGTAGTTAAACCAGTCAGATCAGTTTATCACGATATGTTGTAGTTACCCATAACATGCCGGTGTAGTTCATCACGACGTTAAAGTATAGCTAATCAATGTATTTGTATCAGTGTTTATTTGAATCAACACTGTATATTCTTACAACATTCACTTGATCTTAACAAATCCAGTGTTCAGTTCAATGTCATTACTGTGTTAAAAGTCGTTTTGACATCAACACCTCTGAGTGACTTTTGAATTATAGTGCAGTTTGCCAGAATATCTTAAGTTATTGACATTGCATCAACAATAACTGTGTAAGTATGACACATATATATATATATAAATTTATATGTATATTACATAAATGTTGGTGATTGTTTAATTTTTGCGTGCATTTAAAGTTCATTCTGTCTACGATTTCTTGTATATTCAAGAAAATTGATTTATTTAAACCATGCAAATTGAAAATTAACTTAGTATTTTATCACTTTGATCAAGCTAGCTTGAACGGTGAATCACAAATGTAACAATTATGTGATATCTAATTATATAAGTATATCTCCCTTACATTGTAAACATGATAGTTGAATGATTGTGTACTGTGAAAAAAAGAAAAAAATATCCTCGTGCAGATTATTTATTTATAGAATATACAAATTATAGATATATAGAATATATAGAGATATCAGAAATATTGCTAAAGCAAAAAATTACACACAGCAATCAATTTACAAGGTCACAAAGCGAACATTTCCACACGCGAAAAGTTCCTCCTTTGCAAGATTATTTTAGAGATGATCGTTGATTTGATACCTTTCCAATGTAATAACATTTATTGATCTTTTGTCACATTTTATGGTTTTTGTAATACCGAATCGTTATAAATATGATAGAGTTGAAATTAGGAGTAAAATGCCAAAGCAAAGAAGCTCAAATAATAAGCAAATACAACATACGTTATTAAGGTACAAATATGGCATGTTCAAAGGAACATGCATTGTAAGTTTGAATTCACTCTGGTATTTTTCATTCTTGTTGAACTCCTGGAATGATCTTACGCGGGAGATGTATGTCTCGTATCTAAAATACGTTAGTTAATTTGTTCTCATTATCCCTCTGTGAACCAAGGACATCTTTTTATAGCGACCCGTTTGTTGCACATCCTAACTCGATGGATTAGAGCGGTCCCTGGTGTCCTGGCGGACGACATGGGGATATCACAATATCGTTAAGTTAGACAATAGACATTTATCTTTATAATCAACAATTAACTGCATGGGTATTTTGTTATCAGAATTTATATTGTACCCTCCCCGTTCATACATGTTTGAAATAGAAATATTATCTCGGTGGGTTTTTTTACAGTTAAGAAGGTTTTGAATAAAAACAATCAATTTTTATAAAATTTATGTAATGAAACCCATTCGTCATACAAACATTGGACATGTTTTTACCGATCATAAAAAAAAGGTATTTTCATGAATCAATATGGAGTACATCTGATAAATAGAGAACTTAAGTGGAGTTAGCTATGTGCTATTTATTATTACAGCGTGCTTGATAAGACAATTAATGTGTTAATACTATGTTAATTTACATTATATTTAACTTAATTATAACTATATCATGTATAACTTTGTATTACCCTGTTATTACGTGTAAATAATACCGTACCAATGTATATTGATATGTTACGATTTTAACTAATTTGTAAATAAAGGAAACCATACATTTCACTGGAGTATTTTGTGATAATTTCAAATTCACAGAAGCATTTGGTGATACCATAAAATACACAGAAACATTTTATGAAACCATACGATGCATCTGACTATTTTGTGCTACCATATAACACATTGGAATATTTTTTGATACCAAACAATACATAAGAAAATACCATACCATACAATACACAGTAATATTTTTTGATACAATACACGTGAACATTTGGTGATACCATACAAAACCTGGGAACATAAGGTGACACCATACTAAACATTGGAACATAAGTTGATACCATACAATAATTGAAACATAAGGTGATACAATACTAAACCTTGGAACATAAGTTGATACCATACAATAATTGAAACATAAGGTGACACCATACTAAACCTTGGAACATAAGTTGATACCATACAATAATTGAAACATACAATAATTGGAACATAAGGTGATACCATACAATAATTGGAACATAAGGTGATACCATACAATACCTTGGAATATAAGGTGATACCATACAATAATTGGAACATAAGGTGATAACATACAATAATTGGATCATAAGGTGATACCATACAATAATTGGAACATAAGGTGATACAATACTAAACCTTGGAACATAAGTTGATACCATACAATAATTGAAACATAAGGTGACACCATACTAAACCTTGGAACATAAGTTGATACCATACAATAATTGAAACATACAATAATTGGAACATAAGGTGATACCATACAATAATTGGAACATAAGGTGATACCATACAATACCTTGGAATATAAGGTGATACCATACAATAATTGGAACATAAGGTGATAACATACAATAATTGGATCATAAGGTGATACCATACAATAATTGGAACATAAGGTGATACAATACTAAACCTTGGAACATAAGTTGATACCATACAATAATTGAAACATAAGGTGACACCATACTAAACCTTGGAACATAAGTTGATACCATACAATAATTGAAACATACAATAATTGGAACATAAGGTGATACCATACAATAATTGGAACATAAGGTGATACCATACAATACCTTGGAATATAAGGTGATACCATACAATAATTGGAACATAAGGTGATAACATACAATAATTGGAACATAAGGTGATACCATACAATAATTGGAACATAAGGTGATACCATACAATACATTTGAACATAAGGTGACACCATACATTACATTGAAACATAAGGTGACACCATACAATACATTGAAACATAAGGTGATACCATACAATAAAATCGACTGGTTCGCCCGTTGTCAGTATAATGTGACCGGGTGGGGCGTCCTGCTGGGTGTCTTCGGCAGTATGTCTCAGTGAGGTAGCACTATAAAGTCGGCATCAGTTCCGCGCTATCACAAGGAGACAGACACGAACATATCGCAGCCTCTCAAAATACACACACATACACCACACGCATGCATCTTGCACACAGGGGAGGCCGTCCTTAAATCACCTTAGCTGTTAATAGGACGTTAAACCAAATCAAACAAACAAACAAACCATACAATAATTGGAACATACGGTGACACCATACAATACGTTGAAACATAAGGTGACACCATACAATACATTGAAACATAAGGTGATGCCATACAATAATTTGAACATTTTGTGATACCATACAATAATTGGAACATAAGGTGATACCACACAATAATTGGAACATAAGGTGATACCATACAATACATTGGAACATAAGGTGATAACATACGATAATTGGAACAAGGTGATACCATACCATAATTGGAACATAAGGTGATACCACACAATAATTGGTACATAAGGTGATACCATACAATAATTGGAACATAAGGTGATAACATACGATAATTGGAACATAAGGTGATACCATACGATAATTGGATCACAAGGTGATAACATACGATAATTGGAACATAAGGTGATACCATACGATAATTGGATCACAAGGTGATAACATACGATAATTGGAACATAAGGTGATACCATACAATACATTGGAACATTTTGTGATATAATACAATATATTTAAACATTCTGTGTTATAAAACAATACATTAAAACATTCTATGGAATAATACAATACATTGGAACATTCTGTGGTATAATACAATACATTGGAACATTCGGTGGTATAATACAATACATTGGAACATAACTTAATACCGTACAATAATTGGAACATAAGGTGATATCATACAATTATTGGAACATAAGGTGATACCATACAATAATTGGAACATAAGGTGATGCCATACAATAATTGGAACATAAGGTGTGACCATACAATAATTGGAACAAGGTGATACCATACAACAATTGGAACATAAGGTGATTCCATACAATAATTGGAACACAAGGTAATATCATACAATAATTGGAGCATAAGTTGATATCACCATACTAAACATTGGAACATAAGTTGATACCATACAATAATGGGCACATAAGGTGATACCATGGAATAATTGGAACATAGGGGGATACCATACAATAATTTGAACATAAGGTGATACCACACAATAATTGGTACATAAGGTGATACCATACAATAATTGGAACATAAGGTGATATCATACAATAATTGGAGCATAAGTTGATATCATACAATAATTGGAACACAAGGTGATATCATACAATAATTGGAACATAAGGTGAGACCATACAATCCATACAATAATTGAAACATAAGGTGATACAATACAATAATTGGAACATAAGTTGAGACCATACAATAATTGGAGCATATAAGGTGATACCATACAATAATTGGGTCATAAGGTGATACAATGTATTATATGGTATCTCCTTTTGTTCCAATTATTGTACGGTATCAACTTATAATACAATACATTGGAACATAAGTTGATATCATACAATAATTGGAACACAAGGTGATATCATACAATAATTGGAACACAAGGTGATATCATACAATAATTGGAACACAAGGTGATATCATACAATAATTGGAACACAAGGTGATATCATACAATAATTGGAACAAGGTGATACCATACAATACATTGGAACATTCTGTGGTATAATACAATACATTGGAACATAAGTTGATACCGTACAATAATTGGAACAAAAGGTGATACCATATAATACATTGGGTCATAAGGTGATACAATACAATAATTGGGTCATAAGGTGATTCCATACAATAATTGGAACATAAGGTGATACCATACGTGATACCATACAATACCTTGGAATATAAGGTGATACCATACAATAATTGGAACACAAGGTACTATCATACAATAATTGGAACATAAGGTGAGACCATACAATAATAGGAACATAAGTTTATACCATACAATAATTGGAACATAAAGTGATACCATACAATAATTGGAACATAAGGTGATACAATACAATAATTGGAACATAAGGTGATTCCATACAATAATTGGAACAAGGTGATACCATACAATAATCGGAACATAAGGTGATACCATACAATAATTGGGTCATAAGGTGATACAATACAATAATTGGGTCATAAGGTGATTCCATACAATAATTGTAACATAAGGTGATACCATACAATAATTGGAACACGGTGATACCATACAATAATTGGAACATAAGGTGAGACCATACGATAATTGGAACATAAGTTTATACCATACAATAATTGGAACATAAGTTGATACCATACAATAATTGGAACAAGGTGATACCATACAATAATTGGAACATAGGGTGATACCATACAATAATTGGAACATAAGGTGACACCATACAATAATTGGAACAAGGTGATACCATACAATAATTGGATCATAAGGTGATTCCATACAATAATTGGTACATAAAGGTGATACCACACAATAATTGGTACATAAGGTGATACCATACAATAATTGGATCATAAGTTGATATCATACAATAATTGGAACATAAGTTTATACCATACAATAATTGGAACATAAGGTGCTACCATACAATAATTGGAACAAGGTGATACCATACAATAATTGGATCATAAGGCGATACCATACAATAATTGGAACATAGGGTGATACCATACAATAATTGCAACATAAGGTGATATCATACAATAATTGGAACAAGGTGATACCATACAATAATCGGAACATAAGGTGATACCATACAATAATTGGGTCATAAGGTGATACAATACAATAATTGCGTCATAAGGTGATTCCATACAATAATTGGAACATAAGGTGATATCATACAATAATTTGAACATAAGGTGATATCATACAATAATTGGAACAAGGTGATACCATACAATAATCGGAACATAAGGTGATACCATACAATAATTGGGTCATAAGGTGATACAATACAATAATTGCGTCATAAGGTGATTCCATACAATAATTGGAACATAAGGTGATACCATACATTAATTGCAACAAGGTGATACCATACAATAATTGGAACATAAGGTGAGACCATACGATAATTGGAACATAAGTTTATACCATACAATAATTGGAACATAAAGTGATACCATACAATAATTGGAACAAGGTGATACCATACAATAATTGGAACATAGGGTGATACCATACAATAATTGCAACATAAGGTGATATCATACAATAATTGGAACAAGGTGATACCATACAATAATCGGAACATAAGGTGATACCATACAATAATTGGGTCATAAGGTGATACAATACAATAATTGGAACATAAGGTGATTCCATACAATAATTGGAACATAAGGTGATACCATACGTGATACCATACAATACCTTGGAATATAAGGTGATACCATACAATAATTGGAACATAAGGTGATAACATACAATAATTGGAACAAGGTGATACCATACAATAATTGGATCATAAGGCGATACCATACAATAATTGGAACATAGGGTGATACCATACAATAATTGGAACATAAGGTGAGACCATACGATAATTGGAACATAAGTTTATACCATACAATAATTGGAACATAAGTTGATACCATACAATAATTGGAATATAAGGTGATACCATACAATAATTGGAACATAAGGTGAACATAAGGTGATACCATACAATAATTGGAAAAAGTTGATACCATACAATAATTGGAACATAAGGTGATTCCATACAATAATTGGTACATAAAGGTGATACCACACAATAATTGGTACATAAGGTGATACCATACAATAATTGGATCATAAGTTGATATCATACAATAATTGGAACATAAGTTTATACCATACAATAATTGGAACATAAGGGGATACCATACAATAATTGGAACAAAGTGATACCATACAATAATTGGAACATAAGGTGAACATAAGGTGATACCATACAATAATTGGAAAAAGTTGATACCATACAATAATTGGAACATAAGGTGATACAATACAATAATTGGAACATAAGGTGATACCATACAACAATTGGAACAAGGTGATACCATACAATAATTGGAACATAAGGTGAACATAAGGTGATACCATACAATAAT
The DNA here is from genome assembly GCF_002113885.1 of Mizuhopecten yessoensis. Lineage (NCBI taxonomy): Eukaryota > Metazoa > Mollusca > Bivalvia > Pectinida > Pectinidae > Mizuhopecten > Mizuhopecten yessoensis. The sequence continues at coordinate 92,495 of NW_018408468.1, read as the reverse complement.
TGGAACAAGGTGATCCCATACAATAATTGGAACATAAGGTGATACCATACGATAATTGGAACAAGGTGATACCATACAATAATTGGATCATAAGGCGATACCATACAATAATTGGAACATAAGGTGATAACATACAATAATTGGAACAAGGTGATACCATACAATAATTGGAACATAAGGTGATACCATACAATAATTGGAACACAAGGTAATATCATACAATAATTGGAACATAAGGTGAGACCATACAATAATTGGAACATAAGTTTATACCATACAATAATTGGAACATAAGGTGATACCATACAATAATTGGAACAAGGTGATACCATACAATAATTGGAACATAAGGTGATACCACACTATAATTGGAACATAAGTTGATACCATACAATAATTGGAACATAAGGTGATATCATACAATAATTGGAACATAAGGTGATACCATACAATACATTGGAACATTTTGTGATATAATACAATATATTTAAACATTCTGTGTTACAAAACAATACATTAAAACATTCTGTGGAATAATACAATACATTGGAACATTCTGTGGTATAATCCAATACATTTGAACATTCTGTGGTATAATACAATACATTGGAACATAAGTTGATACCGTACAATAATTGGAACATAAGGTGATACCATACAATAATTGGAACATAAGTTGATATCATACAATAATTTGAACATAAGTTGATATCATACAATAATTGGAACATAAGTTGATATCATACAATAATTGGAACATAAGGTGATATCATACAATACATTGGAACATAACTTGATACCATACAATAATTGAAACATAAGGTGATACCATACAATAATTGGAACATAAGGTGATATCATACAATAATTGGAACATAAGTTGATATCATACAATTATTGGAACATAAGGTGATACCATACAATACATTGGAAAATAAGGTGATAACATACAATAATTGGAACAAGGTGATACCATACAATAATTGGAACATAAGGTAACACCATACAATACATTGAAACATAAGGTGATTCCATACAACACATTGGAACATCAGGTGATATCATACAATAATTGGAACATAAGGTGATACCATACAATAATTGGAACATAAGGTGAGACCATACAATAATTGGAACATAAGGTGATAACATACAATACATTGGAAAATAAGGTGATACCATACAATACATTGGAACATAAGGTGATACCATACAATAATTGGAACATAAGGTGACACCATACAATACATTGAAACATAAGGTGATACCATACAACACATTGGAACATCAGGTGATATCATACAATAATTGGAACATAAGGTGATACCATACAATAAATTGGAACATTTTGTGATATAATACAATATAATTAAACATTCTGTGTTATAATACAACATTCAAACATTCTGTGGTATAATACAATACATTGGAACATAACTTAATACCGTACAATAATTGGAACATAAGGTGATACCATACAATAATTGGAACATAAGGTGATAACATACAATACATTGGAAAATAAGGTGATACCATACAATACATTGGAACATTTTGTGATATAATACAATATATTTAAACATTCTGTGTTATAATACAACATTAAAACATTCTGTGGTATAACACAATACATTGGAACATTCTGTGGTATAATACAATACATTGGAACATTCTGTGGTATAATACAATACATTGGAACAGTTTGTGGTATAATACAATACATTGGAACATTCTGTGGTATAATACAATACATTGGAACATTTTGTGATACCATACAATTTATTGGAACATTTGACGATATCGTCCAATACAACGGAATATTTTGTGACACCATTCAATATACTTGAACAGCATTTTGTGATACCTTACAATACACTGGAGTATTATTTTGTGATGCATTTCGCATACATTGGAACATTGTATGATGCCATACACATGACAAACAAACTATCTAATTGTACAGTTGCACATCGATCAATTAAAAAGCCATATGCATGTAGATGTTCCCAAAAGAGTGATAGTTTGTTATCATATTTAACTTCAGTTAATTCATTTTCAAATTAAAAAATACACGAGGTTTACCAAGTGTCTTTAACGAATTGAAAGGAAACTAATGACAGTTATATCAACATGATAACCAACTATCACTCGTTTTTTTTTTTTTTATCTAATTCGAGTTAGTGATTTGTCGAATTGTATGAAGACACGGGGTTTACCGTTTAACGATTTGAAATTGAACCAATGAGATAAACATGATGACCAACAAATTCAAGTTTGAGAACTTTATTCTCCCATAAATTTAAATAAACATCTAGAAAATCATATGTTTACCTTTGCGATATTTATTTTCTGTTTGCTACGTGACGTCATAATTCAAATATTGAAATAACGTCGGAAACCCCGGTCAATCAAAGGTTGATGAGAGTTATCCAGTGATTAGGAATATTTGAAAATGTGAATACAACGAAATCAAGAATACATGTATCATGTCATTGCTGTAGATGTTTTTAAGTATGTGTCGAGAAGATATTGTGCATTGAAACCCCATGTTCTTAATGACTATAATGTGAAAAATTCACACACTACTAACCAACTATTGAGCAACTTGGGCTATAGTGTTACCAACTACTGGATAACCATATGATAAAGTTTTCAACATAGAAGAAGAATTTAATATAATAGATATACAACAAGTTCGTTTTCAAATCTATGCTGATGGTGATGACGTTATACTGTCAACATAAGGCGGATCTGTCGTTGTTCTAATTGTTTCCACTAATGTTGGCCTTTTTAATAATATACACGGTAGGAAACCACATGTAATAAATGATTCATAGTCAAATTCGTCGCAGATTGTCTCTTTTCAGTTATAACACAATAACCATTCCATACATCCATATAAACTGGCATCATTAGAGACTCCGTTTCTTCACACATCTACGGCACAGCAAGGTGTTGATGGGATCAGCTTTCAGGCAATGACAAATTAGTTAGATAATAATTAATTTACATATAGCGAGCGAATTCATTTTAGAATCATCAAATAACACTGTCGCTACAACAATATCAATCATAATTGTGTGAGAATAATAACCCAAGTGAAAATGACATTTTGTGCAGACAAATAATTTAATTTAGGGGAAAATATGAGAGCAAGGTGGCAATTGAATGAGTTCTATCACCACAAAAAGTACACGAATTTAGAAAGATGATGCTGTCTGTTAATAATTTATTGGAACGGTTAGGGCGACAGGATAAATAACGTCGCAAACGCAACCAGATCTGTGCAGTATGTTTTCGTGATGTTAATTTGATTAGTGTACCGAGGGAACACGCACGTCCATTTGTCGCTTGGGTTGGGTACTGTATCCAATTCGATAAGGTCGGAGATGGACGAAGGCTAATTCTCGTGTGAAATCACGTGTCATCTCCATTAGAATCACTTACACGGCACACCAGGAAAACGTTTATCTCCCTTTAGTAATAAAGAAAACCTTTCAGATAAATATACAGCAATGCAATGTTTTCATTCGTAGAGTCAAAATATGGTGTAAGAATAATTAAATACATTATATGTATATAGAACGATGATCGTAACACACACAGACGTGTGGTGATAGATCTAGATACAGCATAACAAAATGTATTACATTGCATCATACGTCTGCTTCTTCCTTCTAGGACCCATCAATGATGCTAGAGGCCAAAATGATGGCAATCTTAATTTGTCTAAACTACTGTTGAAAAAGAACGGGATTTTTTTTCACCGCCATTAGCTGTATATCTTATATATTATCATTAGTTTGACCTTGTGTGTTAAACTCAACCCTTTAACCTATAATTATCTCGATTTTAAGATGCACTGGTTTATTTCAAATAGAATAATTTGTATCGTGTGTATGAACTATGCCACTACTCAAAAACGATAGCTATGGCCATCAGAACTACATATTCTATTTGTTGTGTATGATGATATTGTAAACTCATCAAAATTTACCAAACCAATATCTGTTACTAGTTAAGCTATTTGTTTTGCTGATCACGATTTGACTTAAATAGTAAATAAACAGACATGGCACATTTGAATTGACCTTATATCTGTTAGTTTCAGGCGATTATCCATGTACATATTTAGTAATGACATTATGCTATTCCATATGTTCTCATCAATAACATATAATAGTGTGAGGATACTATTTATCCTTTTATGCATTCTATCAAACATTCATCTTTACGTAAACATATTCGTTGTGCTACAGTGCAACTGTATGATAAAATACAGGAAGTGTAGGTTTTTGTGATATAAAATAAGTGACATCAAATAAATTCTACAACACAGCACACAAGGTCAAACTTATGATATCATGTATGAGATATTTAACTCATTGCGGTGAAAAAATACATCACACACCGTTTACACACAAGATGGTCGAACATATGTAAACAATACGTCACGTGTTTACCGGCTACAGTCACTGATTACAGCCTAGCATCATACACAGTATACACGTCACGTGTTTACGGGCTACGGTCAGGGATTACACAGTATGATAACAGCCTAGCATTATACACAGTATACACGTCGCGTGTTTACGGGCTACGGGAACTCAGTTAACTCATTTCTACATTACCAACTACAATCATGATAAAACCTCTATATGTTTCACAGGCTACAACACATCTCTTACAGGCTATCATATGGCATACTTCATCTTATGTACACCTCATAAATACTATTATAATTATAAGTCGCAATAGTTACATACTGTAAAACTCGAAATTCTGGCGTGTAGAAATGTTACTTAAACTGATCGCGGCGTAGAAATGTTACTTAAACTGATCGCGGCGTAGAAATGTTACTTAAACTGATCGCAGTGTAGAAATGTTACTTAAACTGATCGCGGTGTTGAAATGTTACTTAAACTGATCGCGGTGTAGAAATGTTACTTAAACTGATCGCGGTGTAGAAATGTTACTTAAACTGATCGCAGTGTAGAAATGTTACTTTAACTGATCGCGGTGTAGAAATGTTACCTAAACTGATCGCGGTGTAGAAATGTTACTTAAACTGATTGCGGTGTAGAGATGTTTGCGGTTGCACTGCACTGTTTCTAAAATGTGTTTATTCTCTCGTGTATGGATATTTTATCACAAGTGTACCAAACGCGAAAAAAACGAGAGTGATTCCACAGTGCGACCATTTCCACTTTTACAGTAATCGTTTATTTTCTTTAAAAACGATCACCAGACGGTTTTATAAAACAACGATAAGTAATCGTATTTTTCCTTCTAAACCCTTTCAGTATCGACAGAATTAGGAATGCTTTGGGTAACTAGGGAAATTAGAAATAGAGAGCCGGCATTTTAATGACCATAAATCACAGACGAGGTTGGCGCATCTCTTGTTCTCACAGTCGTAATGTAGGTCCCGCTAATATCCGAGATTGATGTGCATTCACTTGTATATTAGAGTATGTGGGCTGGTAATCGCGTTAGGGAATTGATCATAATCAGAATTCGATATATAGTATTGTTGCCGAACTAATACTCGCTTAATCGACATGTGTCCATGTTCATGTGTACGTGTGTGTGAATTTAAATGCAGACGGACGCAGTGATCACTTCATTAAACACCGGTAGGGCATGTACCTTGAACAATACTATTTGTGTTCAATGAGCAAGCTAACTGCAAGAATGTTCTTTGTAAGAGACATTGTTCTTTGTAAGAGACATTGTTTTTTTGTATTCGATCAAACACTGTCATTATTTTGCATGTATCTTGAGGACACAAATGTTTTGTTGGTGTTCAGTGAGCATGCTCACTACAAGACTGCTCTTTGTAAGAAACATTATTATATTCTGCATTGCAATAAAACACTGTCATAGTTTCGCATGTACCTTGAAAAATACAAATCTTTTCTTTGTGCTCAATTAGCAAACTAACTGAAAATGTTCTTTCCAAGAGAGGTTATGATTGAGAACTGGAATTAAAACTAACAGGTATAGAATAGCACTTTTTGGATTAAAAAAAAAACTGAAAAAAACCCCAGGAATTTAAACATAGCCTCTCACAAAATTTTTTGCGATACAGCAGGCCTATATCCTCCCCCCAAACCTGTACAGGGTCACCGATAAGTAAACCTGTCGGCAAACGCTATTGACGGTTATCAGCCTCTAAGAGTATTTGTTGATACGACTATCAAATGTCATGTATTGGCTATTCTACAAGTTGAAACGTACAACAAATCTGCTGTTGACTGTTGCCTCCTGTATCAATCATAAGTATGACATAACATGAAAACACACAGGGACAAGAAACGAGCTTAAATACAACCAACCAAACCAAAAAGTGTCATCTAGCAAACCGCATCCAAAATTATCGCTTTATTCTATCAGTTACAGCAATAAAAATGTCATGAGTTTATTGCGATATTTATCCCACATTTTTTCTGTAACATTTATCAAATGTGTAAATTGACAGATTTAAATGTTTTTTATCGCGTGTCTCATGCTGTTCGAGACAATATAGTCCGTGATCGTGACAACATGAGATGACAGGAATAATGAAACAAATTTTAACTTGTTCAGTAGTCGTTGTAAAGTAAGATTTATTTGTCATAACTGACTATGAATGGAAACTACAGACCAACGTAACTTCAAAGGTCAACATTTAAAGAACAAACTACGCCAAAAATCTCGGCTCGAGTGTTATTTGGCAAAATATCTAAGTGAGTAGGATAAAAAAAGCACTTTAAAGCTCATTAAAAAAAGATATAAATATAGAAAGGAAGACTGCAGTCAATTCCATGGTTTGTTGCCATTAATTAGACAGGACACCAATTCGACTTGAAATGCTTCGCCATTCATTAAAGTTGTCTCAAGGCAAAAATCGTTTTATCTCTATATATTTGTTGTATAACATGGTTCATTCCTTGAAGTGTAAGTTTATGCTAATTTGTGTGTGAATACTTTTGTATTTAATCGGTGAACTTTCAATTTGATTGTAATCAATACTAAATAATTATTCGTTGTAATCTTAAAAAATAAAACAATCTCGATGTACGTTAACTTAATTACGCAGGCCTAAGGAACAGTCATTGTTTTGTCGACGAAACTTTATTACTGGACATAATCTATCATATGGTGGGTCGCAGTTATAATACTGTGTATAGGGAAGTTATAATACTGTGTATAGAGAAGTTATAATACTGTGTATAGGGAAGGTTATAATACTGTGTATAGGGCAGTTATAATACTGTGTATAGGGAAGTTATAATACTGTGTATAGGGGAGGTTATAATACTGTGTTTAGGGAAGTTTTAATATTGTGTATAGGGAAATTATAATACTGTGTATAGGGCAGTGATAATACTGTGTATAGGGAAAGTTATAATACTGTGTATAGGGAAAGTTATAATACTGTGTATAGGGAAGTTATAATACTGTGTATAGGGAAGTTATAATACTGTGTGTAGGGAAATTATAATACCGTGTATAGGGAAGTTATAATACTGTGTAAAGGGAAGTTTTAATACTGTGTATAGGGAAGTTATAATACTGTGTATAGGGAAAGTTATAATACTGTGTATAGGGCAGTTATAATACTGTGTATAGAGCAGTTATAATACTGTGTATAGGGAAGTTATAATACTGTGTATAGGGAAGTTATAATACTGTGTACAGGGAAGTTATAATACTGTGTAAAGGAAAGTTTGGAAGTTATAATACTGTGTATAGGGAGGTTATAATAATGTGTATGGGGAAGTTATAATACTGTGTATAGGGAGGTTATAATACTGTGTATAGGGGAAGTTATGATATTGTGAATAGGGGAAGTTATAATACTGGGTATAGGGAACTTATAATACTGTGTATAGGGAAGTTTTAATACTTTGTTTAGGGAAGTTATAATACTGTGTATAGGGGAAGTTTTAATACTGTGTATAGGGAAGTTAAAATACTGTGTAAAGGGGAAGTTGTAATACTGTGTATAGGGGAAGTTATAATATTGTGAATAGGGGAAGTTATAATACTGTGTATAGGGAACTTATAATACTGTGTATAGGGAAGTTTTAATACTGTGTTTAGGGAAGTTATAATACTGTGTATAGGGAAGTTATAATACTGTGTATAGGGGAAGTTATAATACTGTGTATAGTGAAGTTATAATACTGTGTATAGGGAAGTTATAATACTGTGTATAGGGGAAGTTATAATACTGTGTATAGGGGAAGTTTTAATACTGTGTATAGGGAAGTTAAAATACTGTGTAAAGGGGAAGTTGTAATACTGTGTATAGGGGAAGTTATAATACTGTGTATAGGAGAAGTTATAATACTGTGTATAGGGGAAGTTATAATACTGTGTATAGGGAAGTTATAATACTGTGTATAGGGAAAGTTATAATACTGTGTATAGGAAAGTTATAATACTGTGTATAGTGAAGTTATAATACTGTGTATACGGGAAGTTATAATACTGTGTATAATACTGTGTATAGGGAAAGTTATAATACCGTGTATAGGGGAAGTTATAATACTGGGTATAGGGAAGTTATAATACTGTGAATAGGGAAGTTATAATACTGTGTATAGTGAAGTTATAATACTGTGTATACGGGAAGTTATAATACTGTGTATAATACTGTGTATAGGGAAAGTTATAATACTGTGTATAGGGGAAGTTATAATACTGTGTATAGGGAAGTTATACTACTGTGTAAAGGAAAGTTTTAATACTGTGTATAGGGAAGTTATAATACTGTGTATAGGGAAGTAATAATACTGTGTATAGGGGAAGTTATAATACTGTGTATAGGGGAAGTTATAATATTGTGAATAGGGGAAGTTATAATACTGTGTATAGGGAAGTTATAATACTGTGTACAGGGAAGTTAAAATAATGTGTATAGGGAAGTTATCATACTGTGTATAGGGAGGTTATAATACTGTGTATAGGGGAAGTTATAATACTGTGTATAGGGAAGTTATAATAATGTGTATAGGGAAGTTATAATACTGTGTATAGGGAGGTAATAATACTGTGTATAGGGGAAGTTATAATACTGTGTATAGGGGAAGTTATAATACTGTGTATAGGGGAAGTTATAATACTGTGTATAGGGGAAGTTATAATACTGTGTATAGGGGAAGTTATAATACTGTGTATAGGGGAAGTTATAATACTGTGTATAGGGGAAGTTATAATACTGTGTATAGGGGAAGTTATAATACTGTGTATAGGGGAAGTTATAATACTGTGTATAGGGGAAGTTATAATACTGTGTATAGGGGAAGTTATAATACTGTGTATAGGGGAAGTTATAATACTGTGTATAGGGGAAGTTATAATACTGTGTATAGGGGAAGTTATAATACTGTGTATAGGGGAAGTTATAATACTGTGTATAGGGGAAGTTATAATACTGTGTATAGGGGAAGTTATAATACTGTGTATAGGGGAAGTTATAATACTGTGTATAGGGGAAGTTATAATACTGTGTATAGGGGAAGTTATAATACTGTGTATAGGGGAAGTTATAATACTGTGTATAGGGGAAGTTATAATACTGTGTATAGGGGAAGTTATAATACTGTGTATAGGGGAAGTTATACATGCACGGAGTTTGTTACACTTTACAAAGGGTGGATTTATACTACATTCGGTTTGTTTTTTGTTATGTATAGGACTACATTTCTTTTTACTGTAGACAGGTTACTGTATATCATACTGTATACGTGGTTGTATTTTAATCGATATAGTAATGGCTTAATAATGTGTTTAGGGCTGTATTACTAGTAAAATCTAAACAGACATGCATTGTACTTTGTACAAGGAAGTATTACATGGTTTTGTTATTACATATGTAGTACGATGCTGTATTATACAATGTGTATGTTATATCATACTCTGCTCAGAGCCGTATTAAATCTGTATAGGGTTGTATCATATTGTATACATAGATGTTCCCCAACAAGTGATTGTTGGTTTTTGCGAGTTTTCAAGTACATGTAGTACAAAGACAATATGTCTTTTTCATAATTTGAATATTGACTAACTCTAATTCGAGAAACGTGATAATGAACAGTCACTAATTTGGAAACTTTTTCTCCCACAACGTTCAGATATGAAATCTAGAAAAACCATATGCTCGGGAATACATTAACAAGGAAACAGTTGCCAAGAACTATGACGTCACTATGACAGAAAAGGTCGCAAAACATTGTTACTTCACGTCATAATAATACTAATATTTATTCAGGAAAGGCATATACAACAAAACTATTTCATATAAGAAGGTAATTTAAAAAGCTGTTATCTATATTTTACGAATTTTACCTTTCCCTCGGATAGCTCATCAAAGCCATAGAAAGTTTATTTCTAATGGGGTCCCCTAAAGGTATAACTATATTATACATTTATTGTAATAAATATGCATGTACGTCTTCAGATATAGTGAAAATGATTAGATATAAGACATGGTAAAGCTGAATTCGCATAAGGCGATGTAGTGCATTAGCCATAGTTAGAAATACACAAATTCGTTTTCAAACTCTTCTCTTTAAGATAGTGTTGTTGGACTTGCATTTTGAAGTTGTTTCTATTATTGACGTGCTTAGTGTAAGATTATTCCAGTCTTTAGATGTGCCATGGAAAACAGTTGAGGATTCTTGCCCTTTTCCACCATTGGTTCTAAAATTGATCAAACTCGATCTTGTATTATCAACACAGTCCTTAATTGAGAAAGTTTTTCAGAAATAGGAAGGGCATTTAGTGTGGGTGATATTGAAGACATGATTGAGTTTGAGTTATTAGACCCTAAACTTTACATCGGGCATGTTAAGGTTTCGAGGCTTTTTGTATGTAATACTTGTCCTGCATTCAAGTTTTGATACAAATCAAACAACTTTATCCTGAATTATTTGAAGTTTTTGCAGATGCCTTTTTGTAAGCCCTTCACACCATGATACACAGGAATACTCGAAGTGGCATTGGATGAGAGCAGAGCAGAGAGTTTTTCTGGCTTTATGTGAAAGACAGTTGTTATTTCTGTTCGCACATTTTAGTCTCTGATTACTTTCTTGTTAACATTGTTTGCGCGCCAGATAAACATTCATGTTATGGTACACCGAGGTATTTTACTTTTAACTGAGATCCAATCTTGTGGCCGAGAACGAATAGTTTGGTGAGTTCCTAATTTATCATTTGGCGCCAACAAGGATACTTTCCGTTTTACCCAGATGTAGAGAGAGTTTATAATCATCACGCCAATCATGACAAGATCCTAATACTTTTGACAGTTTATTAGAGATAACACGGAACAGGTTGCAGACAAAAAGAATAAAGCGCGTTATGATTATTTTTTTGCAATCCTGTTCCGTGTTATAGGACCATAGCACGGAACAAAATGCTGTTTTGTGCTGAGATTTGCATTGTTTTTAAGGTTTAAAAAAAAAAAATCCAAGTTCACAACGCACTTGCGCGATGTGTGTTCAAGAGATAGAACAGCCAAAGGAATAGCTAACGAAATGTTGTCTCTTGACGTTTCCCGTATAAAATACAGTTCGTGGAAATAAACACAAAAATATCGATACTATTTTCAAAACTTAATCAATCAATATCTTCAATTTACATTTTATAAGTCTTACATCGAACGGTGAATATTATTGAATAACAAAATTTTTCTTTTGCTTATCTGCTTGCTAGTGCGGAGGGGAATAGCGATCCGGTAGTTAGTCGGATCCGGGGAGATATCACTACGCCTGTGTTATGGTCTCATAACAAGGAACTGGCGATGGTAGGGGCAATGCAGAGCAAATGTAAATATTGCAATTTCGTCTGCATGTAAAACAAGTTTATAGTCTTTTCGTCGCGTCGCTAGGGACACCATCTTTTTTCCTTTGTTTATCCATCACTATCGCGACGGGCGCTAACGGTTTTTTCGTTATAACGCCGTTGTGTCGTGTTTTATCCTACCGATTACTTCACCTTGTCAGAAGAGTACCGCTGAAAGTACTCCAGACTATAGTACGAAGCTTTTATCGTCCCGAAACTTTATATATCGGCAATTTATAGACCAGTCGAAATTCCCATTGGCAACAGACCAGAACCGAAAATGGTAAGAAGATTGACCAATGAAATGACGTTCAGTGTGCTACTCTTTAATGGGTTACTAAACATAAAACCGACTCCTGGCAGCTTCATCCAATGAGTCGGGAGTAAGGAAATTTGTAGTTGGAGTAAGGAAACCTATAGAAATGATGGGAGTGGCGAACCTAAAGCAATTATGGAAGTCGGGAAACCTATAGTTGTTGTGGGAGTGGGAAAATCTATAGTGGTTTTAAGAGTGAGGAAGCCTATAGTGGTTGTGAGAGTGGGGAAACCTATTGTGGTTGTGAGAATGAGAAACTTACAGTGGTTTTGGGAGTGAGGAAACCTGAAGTGGTTGTTAGAATGAGGAAACCTTTCGTGGATGTTAGATTGAGGAAACCTATAGCGATTATGGGAATGAGGAAACCTGTAGTGGTTGTTAGATTGAGGAAACCTATAGCGGTTTTGGGAGTGAGGAAACCTAAAGTGGTTGTTAGATTGAGGAAACCTAAAGAGGTTGTTGAAGTGAGGAAATATATAGTGGTTGTGAGAAAGAGAAACCTGTAGTAGTCGTTGGAGCTAGGAAACCTGTAGTGGTAGTTAGATCAAGGAAATCTTTGGGGAGGAAACACATAGTTGTTGTTGGGGTAAGGAAACATATAGTGGTTGTTAGATTGAGGAACCTATAGTGGTTGTTAGATTGAGGAATCTATAGTGGTTGTTAGATTGAGTAAATTGTTAATGGTGTGAGAATGAGGAAATATAAAGTGGTTGTGGGAGTGGGACAAACCCATAGTGGTTGTTAGAAAGAGAAACCTATAGTGATCGTTGGAGCTTGTAAACATATAGTGGTAGTTATATTGAGGAAACCTTTAGTTGTTGCTAGAGGAGGAAACATATAGTTGTTGTTGGAGTAAGGAAACCTATAGCGTTTGTGAGGACACCTAGAATGGTTGTGAGGACACATAGATTGGTTGTGAGGACACATGGATTGGTTGTGAGGACACATGGAATGGTTGTGAGGACACCTAGAATGGTTGTGAGGACACCAAGAATGGTTGTGAGGACACTACGAATGGTTGTGAAGACACCTAGAATGGTTGTGAGGACACCTGGAATGGTTGTGAGGACACCTGGAATGGTTGTGAGGACAACTGTAATGGTTGTGAGGACACCTGTATTGATTGTGAGGACACATGTAATGATTGTGAGGACACCTGTAATGGTTGTGAGAACACCTGTAATGGTTGTGAGGACAACTGTAATGATTGTGAGGACACCTGTAATGGTTGTGAGGACACATGTAATGATTGTGAGGACACCTGTAATGGTTGTGAGAACACCTGTAATGCTTGTGAGGACACCTGTAATGCATGTGAGGACACCTAGAATGGTTGTGAGGACACCTGGAATGGTTGTGAGGACACCTGTAATGATTCTGAGGACACCTAGAATGGTTGTTAGTACACCAAGAATTATTGTGAGGACACCTAGAATGGTTGTGAGGACACCTGGAATGGTTGTGAGGACACCTAGAATAGTTGTGAGGACACATAGAATGGTTGTGAGGACACCTAGAATGGTTGTGAGGACACCTGGAATGGTTGTGAGGACACATAGATTGGTTGTGAGGACACATAAAATGGTTGTGAGGACACCTAGAATGGTTGTGAAGACACCAAGAATGATTGTGATGACACCTAGAATGGTTGTGAGGACACCTGGAATGGTTGTGAGGACACCTAGAACGGTTGTGAGGACACATAGAATGGTGGTGAGGACACATAAAATGGTTGTGAGGACACCTGGAATGGTTGTAAGGACACCTGTAATGGTTGTGAGGACAACTAGAATGGTTATGAGGACACCTAGAATGATTGTGAGGACACCTGGAATGGTTGTGAGGACACCTGTAATGGTTGTCAGGACACCTGGACTGGTTGTGAGGACACCTGTAATGGTTGTGAGGACACCTGTAATGATTTTGAGGACACCTGTAATGGTTGTGAGGACACCTGTAATGGTTGTGAGGACACATGTAACGGTTGTGAGGACACCTGTAATGATTGTGAGGACACCTGTAATGCTTGTGAGGACACATGTAATGATTCTGAGGACACCTATAATGGTTTTGAGGACACCTGCAATGGTTGTGAGGACACCTAGAATGGTACTGTGTACCATGTCGCTTTATAGTGTACATGATTGTATTGTACTGTATAACATTTCGGTTTATAGTGTACATTATTGTTTTATACTGTATACCATGTCGCTTTATAGTGTACAGGATTGTATTAAACTGTATACCATGTCGCTTTATTGTGCACAGGATTGTATTATATTGTATACCGTGTCGCTTTATAGTGTATAGGATTGTATTATACTGTATACCATGTCGCTTTATAGTGTACGTGATTGTATCATACTGTATACCATGTCGCTTTATAGTGTACAGGATTGTATTATAATGTATACCATGTCGCTTTATAGTGTACAGGATTGTATTATACTGTATACCATGTCGCTTTATAGTGTACAGGATTGTATTATACAGTATACAATATCGCTTTATAGTGTACAGGACTGTATTATACTGTATACCATGTCGCTTTATAGTGTACAGGATTGTATTATACAGTATAC
>NW_018408468.1:66885-75625 GCF_002113885.1 Mizuhopecten yessoensis | reverse complement strand
ATTGTATTATACTGTATACCATATCGCTTTATAGTGTACAGGATTGTATTATACTGTATACCATGTCGCTTTATAGTATACAGGATTGTATTATACTGTGTACCATGTCGCTTTATAGTTTACATTATTGTATTATACTGTATACCATGTTGCTTTATAGTGTACAGGATTGTATTATACTGTATACCATGTCGCTTTATAGTGTACAGGACTGTATTATACTGTATACCATGTCGCTTTATAGTGTACAGGATTGTATTATACTGTATACCATGTCGCTTTATAGTGTACAGGATTGTATTATACTGTATACCATGTCGCTTTATAGTGTACAGGATTGTATTATACTGTATACCATGTCGCTTTATAGTGTACAGGATTGTATTATACTGTATACCATGTCGCTTTATAGTGTACAGGATTGTATTATACTGTATACCATGTCGCTTTATAGTGTACAGGATTGTATTATACTGTATACCATGTCGCTTTATAGTGTACAGGATTGTATTATACTGTATACCATGTCGCTTTATAGTGTACAGGATTGTATTATACTGTATACCATGTCGCTTTATAGTGTACAGGATTGTATTATACTGTATACCATGTCGCTTTATAGTGTACAGGATTGTATTATACTGTATACCATGTCGCTTTATAGTGTACAGGATTGTATTATACTGTATACCATGTCGCTTTATAGTGTACAGGATTGTATTATACTGTATACCATGTCGCTTTATAGTGTACAGGATTGTATTATACTGTATACCATGTCGCTTTATAGTGTACAGGATTGTATTATACTGTATACCATGTCGCTTTATAGTGTACAGGATTGTATTATACTGTATACCATGTCGCTTTATAGTGTACAGGATTGTATTATACTGTATACCATGTCGCTTTATAGTGTACAGGATTGTATTATACTGTATACCATGTCGCTTTATAGTGTACAGGATTGTATTATACTGTATACCATGTCGCTTTATAGTGTACAGGATTGTATTATACTGTATACCATGTCGCTTTATAGTGTACAGGATTGTATTATACTGTATACCATGTCGCTTTATAGTGTACAGGATTGTATTATACTGTATACCATGTCGCTTTATAGTGTACAGGATTGTATTATACTGTATACCATGTCGCTTTATAGTGTACAGGATTGTATTATACTGTATACCATGTCGCTTTATAGTGTACAGGATTGTATTATACTGTATACCATGTCGCTTTATAGTGTACAGGATTGTATTATACTGTATACCATGTCGCTTTATAGTGTACAGGATTGTATTATACTGTATACCATGTCGCTTTATAGTGTACAGGATTGTATTATACTGTATACCATGTCGCTTTATAGTGTACAGGATTGTATTATACTGTATACCATGTCGCTTTATAGTGTACAGGATTGTATTATACTGTATACCATGTCGCTTTATAGTGTACAGGATTGTATTATACTGTATACCATGTCGCTTTATAGTGTACAGGATTGTATTATACTGTATACCATGTCGCTTTATAGTGTACAGGATTGTATTATACTGTATACCATGTCGCTTTATAGTGTACAGGATTGTATTATACTGTATACCATGTCGCTTTATAGTGTACAGGATTGTATTATACTGTATACCATGTCGCTTTATAGTGTACAGGATTGTATTATACTGTATACCATGTCGCTTTATAGTGTACAGGATTGTATTATACTGTATACCATGTCGCTTTATAGTGTACAGGATTGTATTATACTGTATACCATGTCGCTTTATAGTGTACAGGATTGTATTATACTGTATACCATGTCGCTTTATAGTGTACAGGATTGTATTATACTGTATACCATGTCGCTTTATAGTGTACAGGATTGTATTATACTGTATACCATGTCGCTTTATAGTGTACAGGATTGTATTATACTGTATACCATATCGCTTTATAGTGTACAGGATTGTATTATACTGTATACCATATCATTTTATTGTGTACAGGACTGTATTATACTGTATACCATGTCGCTTTATAGTGTACAGGATTGTATTATACTTTATACCATGTCGCTTTATAGTGTACAGGATTGTATTATACTGTATACCATATCGCTTTATAGTGTACAGGATTGTATTATACTGCTAAAATACGTATTTAAGTTAAATAAAAAACGTGGATTTTCCATTTTTCAGAACACAATTGTCATCCCGTTATAAAAACATTTTCTAAATCGCAGAAAAGTAAAACGAATGTAAGCAAAAAAAATATTGAAAGTGCAGTCAATGTATATATAAAAAGAGGAAGGACTGGCTAGCTGATGGAATGTACGGGTGACCGTCTAGCTTTACACTGTAGGAGTGAAATACACAACCATTATACAAAGTTTATACAGCTTAAAAAATAACCGCTTAAATTTACGAGAACATTTTGTATCATTGTGACGACATTATTTATATTACCCCAACCAGTCAGTACCCTGATAATACTAGTACCATTGGTAAAGACATGTTTCACAGCAAGCCCCTATATATGAATCTGTTCACGCCAAAATAAACCTCAAAAACTAATCAATGTAAAATGTCCTTGGTATCGTTTGTCAAACTGTGTTAACGAAAGCAATGTAGATCATTTAACACCTTAGATATACACTAATTTGTGATTACCAGTTTATGATACAATCAATACAGAAAACATACCAGTATAATATATAAGCCTCTGTAGTTTATACTACATAGATGAAAATCATGCTGGCCATTTCAAAGACAATCAACAGTTTCCTTGCTGTGCCATTGTGGTTAGGAGGCGTACGACGCTGTCACCCGCCCGTCTGTAGATGCAGTGGAGGGAGAAAAGAAATACTGGTACACACTTAAAAGACAATATCGGCCTCCAATTGCCACTTTTAAGTACCGATAAAGAGAGCGCGTTCGTTTACAAATGTAATAAAGCTAGCAGTTAGATACTTTTACATATATTCCTATGGGATTTTACAGACAATATTGGAACTAATGAATCTAATAGTATTTTTATATTTTACGATATCCAATGCGATTTGCCACCTTTATATGTGCAAAACAGCGCCTTTCAAACTTGTGAGAAGTGTAAGAGGATGTGTTTAATAAGATAATTAGCCCTAGTAATCGGATGAGCAGGTGATAACCTTTCATTACTACGACACGATGTGACTAGCGCGAGGCCTTACTAATAGCCTCTAGACGTCTCGCGTGGCTTCGACTGCTGGTAATCTGTATATTGTATACATTCTTTATTGCCGTTCTACAGCCTTAGTGAGCGGGGATGATTCGAATAATTGAATAAAAGCCATCGGGTTGACGTATTTGGGGGTGCTGTGAGATCAGCGGGACAAAATCACGATTTCTAAGGCCAAATGTGGCTTTTAAATCAGAAAATGGGATTTTTATTGATTCTATTTTCCAATATATGTATTTTTTATTTCTTTGTTGAGTGTTGAGAAGATTTATGGACTACATGAAGAATGCTGGTGCTGTGTTAACGTCGCCAAATATCGCCAGCATTGTCTGCTTGAACGCAATGAACTGTTTTCCTATTATATGAGTGTATAATCGTATTACTGAACTGCCGGGGTCAGAGTATGTTTCTAATTTGTAATAATAGACATTTTGCTTCAGTATCATGTTCTGTCTTAATCAGGGCTTACATGGCATCTGATAAAAGACATATTTAGCGAAGTCGTTATCAAGGGGTTGTCAGTCACCATTGTTTAATCTTAAGAATGTTAATACAATACAAGACATTAGCACTTGCAACTACGGATACATGGTTTATTTACTGTTTACAAATAGCAATACGCTGCAAACTGTTATGACTAAATACTTGTACACAATAATCACACATTTGTACCATGATAAATGAATCTTAATAGAAATAGGAAGGGAATAAAAACATTTGTTCTAGGATATAAAAAGCGCGCGCTGCCCTCGCTATAAGGAATTTATAACTCAGTAGAACTGTTAGTAAACAATTGGTCTCTTAGTCATAAATCTGTCTCTAAACTTGGTTCGGATTTCTGAATTTAACAATGTGCACATACGTAATAAAAGCATGTGCCGTTAATTATATAGACATTAATCAATGTCGTGGGGTATTTGATTAGATATCATTACCGTTCTGATGGATCCCTGTTTAACTGTAGTGTAGGCAAAACTATAGAGAATTCTACAGAGGTTTTCGTATATACATTTGCACAGTAAAATACTTTCAAGTTCTTTGTTTAACTATAGTGGACCAGATAGCCGAGTTGGTGTGAGCGACAGTGAACCAATATGACGTCCCGAGTTCGAATCCGGGTCTAGCCCCGCACGGATTTTAACACAGAACACTGTTGTTGTTAATATGTGTTATTTGAAGATTTTTTCTCAAAGTCCCATGACGCATGGTTATATTTGAAGTTTTTTTTTTTTTTTTCAAAAGTGTAAGTCATAGTCATGCCGGAAAAACAGATTCGGATGCATAGTTGCAGTGTTTGGGCGGTAGTACAGACATCCTTAAACAGATAAAGTTTTCCAGGTGTTGACGTCACAACATCAGAGAGAAATGGCACTGCCTTATCACTGCGACTGTTGTGTCAGAACGGTATGGACACATTACGCATGTCACGTTAGAAAATCCTCATTGAAAGTTTCACAGCAGTAGTTATAGTCATATAACTCTCAGTCATCTGTTATAATGTTATGGAGTAAGTAGCAGGTGGCACGACACGGATATTATTACAAGTTCGCGGTCAAATTCAGGTCAACTTTTATTCATGTGTCAAGTAATTTCCTAAAATTGTACAATTTAAAATATTTTTCTGTACACTTAACGCAGTTATGCCCAGTCAAAAACAGGCTTATTTAACACAAGTATGTGTAATTATGTATTATTTTTTTTTAAATTACAAAACTTCATGTTTTAAGACAACTTCTTTCCTTATTCATTGAATACAGCTAATTTGATACTCAGAATGGTAACACCAGTGGCACTTTCACAGGTCCCTTTGAATAGTCATATAATAAAACAATTATAACCTTAATGAAGCCTGTATGTTTCATGTGATTCCCGTTAATATATACAGCTTTTATTTATTTCAATTTATATCTACGAAATATGTTGGTCTGTAATGAATTTAATGATAATAACAATTGTTTGATGAAAAACTGGTAAAATGTTCAGATACGCAGAAAAATATAACAAGTTATCACACCTAGGAATTAGAATGAATTACAGAAAATGGAAACGAAAAGACAATATAAGAACGAGTGAGATACCTACGAAACAAAGAAGGCATAACGGTATCATATTTCTTCCATATTTCAAGTGTATTCCCGTTTTTCCGCTTGGGGAAAATGTTACTTTTCCCTCCCCTGCTTGTTGTTAACCACCTGTTTCAGAAGTTCGCAGTCAAATCGTTGGGTATGATTAATATGTTACTCCCTATGGTATGACAGATGACAAAAAGGAAGAAACAATACGATAACGTCAGGTAAAAAATAAATTATGACGTCACAGTTAGCTTTTGACTGGGAATTCAATTGCAAATCAGGATACAAAAAAGAATAATTACAAATAAGCATAGTTAATGATTTCAAATTTAATAATTTTAGAACGATGGAAATGAAACAATCCCCTAAGTTGTGGATATGACCGAGAGATGATATTCTGGAATGTCTAACCCGAGGCTTGTGTGCCTATCTACGGGAAGACATATCACACGGATAACATTGCGTCATCACTTTATGCAGCGTAACTAAGGTCACGTCATTCATTTTGTTACACAATTTACGGTGTGTAAATGTTACAGGTCGTAACAAAGAGAAAGTGTAGGATGAAAGATAGTCAACCCTCGGGAAAGCATTTAAGGTTGTACTTCAAACCTTTCTACATTGAAAGGAGTGATACATTTTCCTCAAAAATACAGAAAACAATTCTAACAGAAGGAGTATTTGTAGGTAAGATTGCGGTTCAAAAGCGGGCCCATCCTGTTCCATACTCTAAGTCATTCATTAATTACGATAAAGGCTGTCACGGATTCTACGACAATTATTTACCAACGATATAGGTTGGTTCTTAAACAATCAATAGGGGATGTCTTCAATACAACGGATAATGCAGATGGTGCTTTATTTTGTAATTAACGAAATCAGCCGTCATCCGATACAGTATCGCAGCGCCTTTCTTGTCATAGCAGAAATTAGGGGAACACTAGCAATTTGTTTTGGGAAACATTATTCCATACGGGTAATTTAAAGACGTTAGATCGAGAACTTTGATTGACCAATACAAGCTGGCTTTGCTCTTAATATATGATTACATTTGAATGTGCAACACATAAAAATTAAGTTTCGATGGTTATATTTGTCATCAAGACAAGAGCATGGCGCTTTAGGTGCTCTAGAGCTGCTGAAAAATAACTTATGTTATATATAAAATATCGGAGTGAACATTTCTGCATGGCATGCCTCTGTACTGCAAAAAGCAATCGGATGTTAAATTAAATCATTGTGAAATAATAAATGCACACATGCAATACAAACATTGTTTCAACTTCAACTTAGAAAAATCAATATTATCACTGAACGCCTAGCTGGAATATGCTCTAGAATGTCACAATTTAACATTTTCACTGACTAATATCGTTCGTGTATGTTAGGCTTGTACTTGGCATGGCAACGCTGGTGGACATGGTAATGTTCAAACAATTCAAAAGGACAGGGAGCAATTCCTGTAAATTCTCTTGAATACGGCAACACAAGCAAAACAATTTATGTTATCATGTATTTTGCCAAATGGTATTGACAGGGTACCGGACATGTTATGTAAATGTAACCTTAATGGCAACAGTTTCTAACCTATTTGAGTAGTGGCACGTGAATGTAACCTTGATGACAACAGTTTGTAACTTATTTGAGTATGGACACGTGAATGTAACCTTGATGACAACAGTTTGTAAATTATTTGAGTAGTGGCTCGTGAATGTAACTTTGATGACAACAGTTTGTAACTTATTTGAGTAGTGGCACGTGAATGTAACATTGATGACAACAGTTTGTAACTTATTTAAGTAGTGGCTCGTTAATGTAACCTTGATGACAACAGTTTGTAACTCATTTGAGTAGTGGCACGTGAATGTAACCTTGATGACAACAGTTTGTAAATTATTTGAGTAGTGGCTCGTGAATGTAACTTTGATGACAACAGTTTGTAACTTATTTGAGTAGAGGCACGTGAATGTAACATTGATGACAACAGTTTGTAACTTATTTAAGTAGTGGCTCGTTAATGTAACCTTGATGACAACAGTTTGTAACTCATTTTAGTAGTGGCACGTGAATGTAACCTTGATGACAACATTTTGTATCTTATTTGAGTAGTGGCACGTGAATGTAACCTTGATGACAACAGTTTGTAAATTATTTGAGTAGTGGCTCGTGAATGTAACTTTGATGACAACAGTTTGTAACTTATTTGAGTAGTGACACGTGAATGTAACATTGATGACAACAGTTTGTAACTTATTTAAGTAGTGGCTCGTTAATGTAACCTTGATGACAACAGTTTGTAAATTATTTGAGTAGTGGCTCGTGAATGTAACTTTGATGACAACAGTTTGTAACTTATTTGAGTAGTGACACGTGAATGTAAACTTGATGGCAACAGTTTGTAACTTATTTGAGTATTGACACGTGAATGTACCATTGATGGCAACAGTTTGTAACTTATTTGAGTAGTGTCACGTGAATGTAACCTTGATGACAACAGTTTGTAAATTATTTGAGTAGTGGCTCGTGAATGTAACCTTGATGACAACAGTTTGTAACCTATTTGAGTAGTGGCACGTGAATGTAACCTTGATGACAACATTTTGTATCTTATTTGAGTAGTGGCACGTGAATGTAACCTTGATGGCAACAGTTTTATCTTATTTGAGTAGTGGCACGTGAATGTAACCTTGATGGCAACAGTTTGTAACTTATTTGAGTAGTGTCACGTGAATGTAACCTTGATGACAACAGTTTGTAACTTATTTGAGTAGTGGCACGTGAATGTAACATTGATGACAACAGTTTGTAACTTATTTGAGTAGTGGCTCGTTAATGTAACCTTGATGACAACAGTTTGTAACTCATTTGAGTAGTGGCACGTGAATGTAACCTTGATGACAACAGTTTGTAACCTATTTGAGTATTGACACGTGAATGTAACCTTGATGACAACAGTTTGTAACTTATTTGAGTAGTGACACGTGAATGTAAACTTGATGGCAACAGTTTGTAACTTATTTGAGTAGTGGCTCGTAAATGTAACCTTGATGACAACAATTTGTAACTTATTTGAGTAGTGACACGTGAATGTAACCTTGATGGCAACAGTTTGTAACTTATTTGAGGATTGACACGTGAATGTAACCTTGATGACAACAGTTTGTAACTTATTTGAGCAGTGGCTCGTGAATGTAACCTTGATGACAACAGTTTGTAGCTTATTTGAGAAGTGACTCGTGAATGTAACCTTGATGACAACAGTTTGTAACTTATTTGAGCATTGACTAGTGAATGTAACCTTGATGACAACAGTTTGTATCTTATTTGAGCAGTGACTCGTGAATGTAACCTTGATGACAACAGTTTGTAACTTATTTGAGTAGTGGCACGTGAATGTAACATTGATGAAAACAGTTTGTAACTTATTTGAGTAGTGGCTCGTT
>NW_018408468.1:63743-63979 GCF_002113885.1 Mizuhopecten yessoensis | reverse complement strand
AATGTAACCTTGATGACAACAGTTTGTAACTTATTTGAGTAGTGGTACGTGAATGTAACCTTGATGACACTTTTTTGTATCTTATTTGNCACGTGAATGTAACCTTGATGACAACAGTTTGTAACTTATTTGAGTAGTGGCACGTGAATGTAACCTTGATGGCAACAGTTTGTATCTTATTTGAGTAGTGGCACGTGAATGTAACCTTGATGGAAACAGTTTGTAACTTAGTTGAA
>NW_018408468.1:49743-59865 GCF_002113885.1 Mizuhopecten yessoensis | reverse complement strand
TTGATGACAACAGTTTGTAACTTATTTGAATAGTGACACGTGAATACAACCTTGATGACCACAGTTTGTAACTTATTTGAGTAGTGGCACGTGAATGTAACCTTGATGACAACAGATTGTAACTTATTTGAGTAGTTGCACGTGAATGTAACCTTGTTGACAACAGTTTGTAGCGTATTTGAGTAGTGGCACGTGAATGTAACCTCGATGACAACAGTTTGTGACTTATTTGAGCAGTGACACGTGAATGTAACCTTGATGACTACATTTTGTATCTTATTTGAGTAGTGGCACATGAATGTAACCTTGATGACAACAGTTTTACATCTTATTTGAGTAGTGGCACGTGAATGTAACCTTGATGACAACAGTTTTACATCTTATTTGAGTAGTGACTCGTGAATGTAACCTTGATGACAACAGTTTGTATCTTATTTGAGCAGTGGCTTGTGAATGTAACCTTGATGACAACAGTTTGTATCTTATTTGAGCAGTGGCTTGTGAATGTAACCTTGATGACAACAGTTTGTAACTTATTTGAGTAGTGACACGTGAATGTAACCTTGATGACAACAGTTTGTAACCTATTTGAGTATTGACTCCTGAATGTAACCTTGATGGCAACAGTTTGTAGCTTATTTGAGTAGTGGCTCGTGAATGTAACCTTGATGACAACAGGTTGTAACTTATTTGAGCAGTGGCTTGTGAATGTAACCTTGATGACAACAGGTTGTAACTTATTTGAGCAGTGGCTTGTGAATGTAACCTTGATGACAACAGGTTGTAACTTATTTGAGCAGTGGCTTGTGAATGTAACCTTGATGACAACAGGTTGTAACTTATTTGAGTAGTGGCACGTGAATGTAACCTTGATGACAACAGTTTGTAACTTATTTACAGTTTGTATCTTGAGTAGTGGCAAGGTTAATAATATAGACACTTTACTTATGATCTAATTATAAATTAACCAGTATTCCTCTATATGTTTTAATTGATAAATTAAGGTGTTTTACGCGCCTGACCCTGTGTTTTAATAGTGGTTAAGACATTTTAGATTTCAACTGTTTAGCCCCTACGATGACTCATAGAAAGACGAAACAGCTGTGTGATGCAGTGTAGTTGTTTTTGGCGTACTGTATATTACAAAATTGTGAAGGTTCAATATCCTGTGTGTATGAATATGTGGCATGCGTGAAACACTTGGGATACCATATATTCAAGGTAGAGGCACGATATCATAGATGACGAACCCGATGGTTGACATTACACCATACTTTTACTATTTCGGCAAATATCATTTAGAGGTATAAGCGATTTTCTCGTTTAGTACCTCCAGCTTCAATCGTTTTTTTAGTGTCTCTGACTAGGAATTATAATATACCTGGTTACATGATGGCATCAGATCGACGGCATGGCAATGATATTAATATATCAGGAATATATCCGATTAAAACAGGAAGTTTTCTACAATTTATATTGATTTTTTTTATATATCTTGTTAATCAATCAGTTAATGTTTTAGCAAATGTTTTTACGGTCCTATGACACACATTGCTATTGATGACAAACTTAATAATGCCGGACATGACTCTATGTAAGTTTGTCAACAATTCAAATGTGTGTTATAGGACCATAACAATTTTTGCTAAAATATTCATTATTTTTATTTACATTTTGATAGAGAGTAGCTATTTTTTATTCAGTTTTTTCGAACAGTTCTTTGAACAGCAGATTAAGTGTTGACAACAATTAAATTGATGACGTCACAACAGAGCAAATGTATATATATTTCTATAAATAGAGCAAGTAGAATTGTCGTACAAGTATAGATAACTCGTTAAGCAGTTACAATACTTTCAATACAATTTTTTTAAAGTATAACTTTTTCAAAAACGTAGATGCCTGCCACAATGAGGAATCAAGAAGCAATGCATCTTTATGTACTTCATAGAATAATTTATATTTGATATATTATGTCAGATATATTTCATATTTTATGAAACCATAAGAGAATACCGATAGATATGTACAGTAGAGAAGTATATCTTGTAAAATATATATAACGATATAAGATATACATGTGTATATGTACTAACGGGGAAAAAAGTGTGTGTACCAACAAAACAAAATATACAAATACATTATGAATTTAACACATGAACCTGTACTTATATAACATATGTACGCTCCTTAACAACCTCGCGTGCGTTATGTGCACGTGCATTATGTTGTTCTTTGGCACGTGCCGAATTCCACATTTTCGCTGCTAGGAAGTAAGTACCAGGTATAACAATCTTCACCGACTCTGTAACCGCTGTTTTAATCTTAACATCCAAAATAAAAACAAAATAAATACATGTTTTTTGTTTTATTCCTGAACATGTTTGGTTACTTTTGCCCGAACTTAAAATGTCCGGAACCTAGCGGTTAGAATGATTCCGACTGATGTTGTCTAAAAGGATGTTGCACGACGCTTTGGTGCAGATAGGAACACTAAACATGCCGTATGGAGACGATATTGACGTAGTCAACGGTGGACATACCCGATATTGATGTAGTTAAGTTGCCAGTGATAGACTTCGTGTTTCTTTTTTCTGACAATTTTGAATGTGTCCTTTACAATTCTGAAACAAACTGTTACAGTACGTTTTAAAGCTATTGTTTTATATAGCCTTTTACATACATGTATGCACAGTTTTAACATATTGTTTTCGCAAATGATAGATAACAATTTCTTTTTAAGATATTTTATAAATAAAAAAACTTAAATAAAAAAAATTAAATAAAAAAAAATCTCAGTACACAAAAACGTGGGAAATGCACAAAAAAACAAAGGTCGTCAGATTTCAGGCAGGTGAACTGATTTATTTCACAATGGTAGGTTTATGTCTTTTCCTTCTTAGCGTATTGCAGAGTTATCTTCTCTTGTGAGCAGGTATTGATTGTTACGTCATTGGTTTGTGCGAGAAAATTACGTCGTTTTCTCAAATATTGATGACGTTACACTCACAAACAAATGACGTAACAATCAATACCTGTTCACAAGAGAAGAAAACTGTGCAATACGCAAAGACGGAATAAAGTAACCGATCAAATTTTGCGTGATTTAAATAATGTGAAAGATGGTCTTCTACAAAGAAGCTTAATATCATGATGGAAAAGTACTAGCCGCCAAAAATAACACAGAGAAGTTCTTTTTAGTGTAGTCTCGAGTAAATTGCTAACCTTTATAAGTTGCGAGTGAACAAATCCGAGTTTTAAGCGGTTTTTTCTTTCGATTTCAAGTGGAACTCGAACATGTTGACCATAAACTCGACAATCGACTAGAAGTCGCACTCTAACAAGGAAAAGGCGCAGTTATTCCAAACGATATAAACATTTCTACCACAATAGGTGGGTGTTATTCAACTCCCAAGGCATCAATTAATCATTACATCCTTAATTTCGTTTCGGATATAACGATAGTACAGCTTGGTTCGGACACTTCCGTCTCCCTGGTAACTCAGTAGGTAAGGGTGATAGTAAAACAATGCGAAGTCAAGGGCCCATATTCATGAAACCGTTCTCATGCTCAAGCATGGATTTAGTGCTCAAGCCTATTTTTTGTTTCGTTTATAAATTATCAATAAATATTATTTTGTCAGTGATCTGGAAACACAAATAAAAAAACTTAAAGCCAAATGCTGTTTTCAATGTTTCGAATTGACGTTTTGATCGTTTGACATGATTTAAGCGAGTTACAAGAAATTTAGTTTGAGCACAAAATCCATGTTTGAGCATGATAATGGTTACATGAATACTAGCCCAGGGTACAGATCCCAGTCTTATCCCGCTGATTTCTTACAGGCAGAACGCTGTTGTTAATAATGTATTCTGTTTGTATCTCGTCAGTATGGTTTTCATTTCAGAAATTATTTGTCAAAGCTCTAATCATGCCGAACAAAAACAGGTTCCAACATGAGATTACTGGCCGTGTACGGGAATCCGTCAACATTTGTGAAGAGAAAGTTTTGATTTTGAGACATATACAGATAGGATGAGTTTTAAAATTTTCTTTTGAAATAATGTTGCAAATAATGATATTGTATATATCTGTGTTAAACCTGTAATTAAAGTAGATTAAAGTAACGTAAAGATTATAATCAAATATAATAAAACAATAAGGTAATAGGATTGTGTCGCCATTTCTCAATAACATTTCTTCAAATTTTGTAGTTATATTGCTTTGAAGTAAAAACAATTCTCTGCCACAAAACACAGATAGGTTGTCGGAATTTTAAGGATTTTAAATGGAAATTTATGTAAAAAGGAGTGAATTTTGAAAAAAAAATCAAACACACAATTTGTTGCAAATAATGTCAATAAAAATGATACTGACATAGATTAGTATTGCATTAATGTATATCAATTTCATACATGCTGAAATTGTGTAAAATTAATGATCTATTAAAAATTGACATTTTATAATAAAACCATATACACATAGTAATTGCATGTAAGAGTTATCATTCTTGAAAAACTTCACAGTAGTTAAATAGGTAGCCGGCTTCTTAAGTACAGAAAAATGGACACATGTGACTCATTGATTAAAAAACAACTGAATTAATGCCTGCATTGCTTTGAAATACTTTAATATTGAAAGAACACACTGTTCTGTCAATAATAAACATACAATATTCATCAGTTTAATATTAAAAATTAGAATATGCGGAAATTGTGATACTGTCTCCCTACATTGAATTTTCAACTAGGGATGTACTTCCTATTTCCGTTTAGCAATACACTCCCGTTAAAGTTGATATTATCTTGTCCAATGCAGATGAAGGGAGCTAAGTCGTATACAGCATTGGTGTTCTGGGGAAATATTGTACTATACGACTTTTCAGCAGGTATGTATTCAGAACAGCACAAATAAGGCGTAAATATCGGACACGTGATGTTGTCATAAAAAGTTTAAGTAACTGGTATATTATACAATTTAAAAAAAACCGTAATGATTTTATTTTTAATTTGGGTTCTGGTTCTAAATTTCGTTAAATGTTAACGTTATGAAGGGTTTTTTAAAACACACATTTGCTATATATTTCTACAGATATTTCTAATCGCGGGACATGGTTTTTATACCAACGGATTCTTATCAGAAGAAAATGTCATATGGTGCCGCATCCTCCATACAGAGAGCGAAAGTGAGCGTAACCCTGGTGTATGGAGGATGATGGTGCCGTGAAGATAGTTGTGGCTACCTGCATCGAATTACTTATTGATTGAAACATTAGTGGTAGTCTGTGTTTTCTTGTTTTTAGTTCTAATGTTTATTTCTAAATTACTCATATTGATGACAATATTTAACAATCGACCCCATTCTTGTGCTTCTTCAGTTTGATTAGATATAGTATCAACCGCACAATTTTTAACTGCTAAAGTTAAGTCTCTAGCAGTTCCATTGATTTTATTTATGAAAATGACCGTAACACACCTTTAAAATTAGGTGAAATATATATACAGTATGCCATAAAATGAACGACACTGCATCATACAGCTGTTTCGTCCTTTTAGAACTAATCGGTAATGCTAAGGCAAAAACAGTTCGAACTCCATATTGTCTTTTTAGCTTTATTCTTTGGTAGAAAAGTGAAACGGACACCTCACTAACACTTTTGATTCGAGATTCAGGATAAGAAGCCGACTCCTGTTACAAAGATTTGGTGAAGACTTCCTGTAGGCCACCCAAATGGCGCTTACGGATGGAGATTGTTGGACTGAATAGATGGAATGAAATGTAAAGTAGAAAATTGCGGTTTACATGCATAAACTTGTTCCAACACTCAGTGGTACCTATTCACTATGCTTTATTATACATGTATATACTTTAAATGTAAGGTATGACACTCATGCTATATCTATGCCATTTTAAGTGAAATTCCTTGAACTAGAACTGTTATAAGGGAAATGCATATTTCCATCTGTATACATTAATGTTAAGTTTTATTGATGCCCCTGCGCTCATAACAAGCAAAACTCGGACAACAATATGAATGAAAATGGCCACGAGATTGGTGACATTGAATTCATTAATATCAATAGAGCCACACTAGGGCTCTTAGCATACAATCAATAATATATGGAAAATTATATGAAAAATTGAATAACCCAGTAGCTGCCACCACACACGCATGGTAGCCACTACTACAAACTATAACAGCTAGCCCAAGTGGGGTTGTCAAAAAACGCCAAACATTGGTCAATGGTGGGGTTGCCAAACCCATCTTTACATGATTACTGCGAGCCGGCTGCCCCAACCCTGTTAATTAGGGGAGCTAGGTTAACCAAATGCTCTGACCAGTCGGCAAGTGTTGTCTCACTTCAACATAAACTAGCAACAACCTGCCAGGTTACAACTTAAGTAATCTTGGACAATGTTTAACACTACATCTGTACAACCTACGCTCCTTTAAAATAAAGACCTCTGACCCCTTGACCAATCAGTGACCAGCCTCAGAAACCCTGACGCTGTCATCGGCAGCCAATCATTGAACCGTTTGTTGTGCCAACAATTCAAGCTCCAAAATTTAAATTTAAATAACAATAAATCTAAAAAACTTGGTATGACGTTACGAGCATAAGCTATTTGCTTAGCTGCCTTGTATGCCCCTGCACTCATAAGAAGCTAAACTCGGACACTAATTAAACTGTTCATGAAATGCTGCCATATATGTATGTTACCATTGTATAACAGTTTATGGAAGAGGACGTTTCTAAGTTGTTTAAGTTGTGTCCAATTCCATTTTGATTTTTCATATAAAATATGTTTAAACTAAACTGAATAGAAGGCCATATAGGAAATAATTTGAAAGAGTCTGCTATTTTTCTCATTAGTAAACAGGTACTCTACAAGATTTAAAACACATAAGAACAATTGAAATTAACTGTATTCTGTGTCAAGGCTTAATTAAATGTGTTGTTATGCTTTTACATTGTGTACCTACCAATTTACTTTAAAGATAACACGAATAAGAAGAAAAAACAGCTCTATAGTTTATCTGATGATAGTAAGTAATTGAAGAGCATATATTTTAAGATGCCTTATATTTTAATGCTTTATGATATAGGCATACAGGTTTCTTTAGTGGTATTAATTAAATGGTTTTTTTTATACATTCTATAAAGTATTTCCCTGAAGCACATGCTTTTAAAAATTTCCACTAATTTATATATACATCAATAGTATATACAGTCTCTAGGTATCCATAGTTACATGTATTGGACTATACACTGTAGCGATAACCTGTGATTTAGGCTATACCTTGTGATTTAGGCTATAACCTGTGATTTAGGCTATAACCTGTGATTCAGGCTATAACCTGTGATTTAGGCTATAGCCTGTGATTTTACCTGTGATTTAGGCTATAACCTTTGATTTAGGCTATAACCTGTGATTTAGGATATAACCTGTGATTTAGGCTATAAGCTGTGATTTAGGCTATAACCTGTTAACCTGTGCTTTAGGCTATAACCTGTGATTTAGGCTATATCCTGTGATTTAGGCTATAACCTGTGATTTGTGCTATAACCTGTGATTTAGGCTATATCCTGTGATTTAGGCTATAACCTGCGCTTTAGGCTATAACCTATGATTTAGCTATAACTTAGGATTTAGGCTATCGCCTGTGATTTAACCTGTGATTTAGGCTATAACCTTTGATTTAGGCTATAACCTGTGATTCAGGCTATAACCTGTGATTTAGGCTATATCCTGTGATTTAGGCTATAACCTGCGCTTTAGGCTATAACCTATGATTTAGCTATAACTTAGGATTTAGGCTATCGCCTGTGATTTAACCTGTGATTTAGGCTATAACGTGAGATTTAGGCTATAACTTAGGATTTAGGCTATCGCCTGTGATTTAACCTGTGATTTAGGCTATAACTTAGGATTTAACCTGTGATTTAGGCTATAACGTGAGATTTAGGCTATAACTTAGGATTTAACCTGTGATTTAGGCTATAACCTGTGAATTAGGCTAAAACCTGTGATTTAGGCTATAACCTGGGATTTAGGCTATAACCTGTGAATTAGGCTAAAACCTGTGATTTAGGCTATAACCTGTGAATTAGGCTATACCCTGTGATTTAGGCTATAACCTGAGATTTAGGCTATAACCTGTGATTCAGGCTATAACCTGTGATTTAGGCTATACCCTGTGATTTAGGCTATAACCTGTTAACCTGTGATTTGGGCTATAACCTGCGATTTAGGCTCTAGTCTGTGATTTAGGCTATAACTTGCGATTTAGGCTATAACCTGTGATTTGTGCTATAACCTGTGATTTAGGCTATATCCTGTGATTTAGGCTATAACCTGGGATTTAGGCTATAACCTGCGATTTAGGCTATACCCTGTGATTAAGGCTATAACCTGTGATTTAGGCTATAGCCTGTGATTTTACC
The DNA here is from genome assembly GCF_002113885.1 of Mizuhopecten yessoensis. Taxonomy (NCBI): domain Eukaryota; kingdom Metazoa; phylum Mollusca; class Bivalvia; order Pectinida; family Pectinidae; genus Mizuhopecten; species Mizuhopecten yessoensis. The sequence goes on along the minus strand of NW_018408468.1, from coordinate 51,417 downwards.
TGTGATTTAGGCTATAACCTGCGATTTAGGCTCTAGTCTGTGATTTAGGCTATAACTTGCGATTTAGGCTATAACCTGTGAATTAGGCGATAACCTGTGATTTAGGCTATAACCTGTGATTTAGGCTATAACCTGCGATTTAGGCTATAACTTAGGATTTAGGCTATAACCTGTGAATTAGGCTATAACCTGTGATTTAGGCTATAACCTGCGATTTAGGCTATAGTCTGTGATTTAGGCTATAACTTGCGATTTAGGCTATAACCTGTGAATTAGGCTATAACCTGTGATTTAGGCTATAACCTGCGATTTAGGCTATAACCTATGATTTAGCTATAACTTAGGATTTAGGCTATAACCTGTGATTTAGGCTATAACCTGTGATTTAGGCTATAACCTGTGATTAAGGCTATAACTTAGGATTCAGGCTATAACTTAGGATTTAGGCTATAGCCTGTGATTTAACCTGTGATTTAGGCTATAACCTGTTAACCTGTGATTTAGGCTATAACCTGTGATTTAGGCTATAACCTGTGATTTAGGCTATAACCTGTGATTTAGGCTATAACCTGTGATTTAGGCTATAACCTGTGATTTAGGCTATAACCTGTGATTTAGGCTATAACCTGTGATTTAGGCTATAACCTGTGATTTAGGCTATAACCTGTGATTTAGGCTATAACCTGTGATTTAGGCTATAACCTGTGATTTAGGCTATAACCTGTGATTTAGGCTATAACCTGTGATTTAGGCTATAACCTGTGATTTAGGCTATAACCTGTGATTTAGGCTATAACCTGTGATTTAGGCTATAACCTGTGATTTAGGCTATAACCTGTGATTTAGGCTATAACCTGTGATTTAGGCTATAACCTGTGATTTAGGCTATAACCTGTGATTTAGGCTATAACCTGTGATTTAGGCTATAACCTGTGATTTAGGCTATAACCTGTGATTTAGGCTATAACCTGTGATTTAGGCTATAACCTGTGATTTAGGCTATAACCTGTGATTTAGGCTATAACCTGTGATTTAGGCTATAACCTGTGATTTAGGCTATAACCTGTGATTTAGGCTATAACCTGTGATTTAGGCTATAACCTGTGATTTAGGCTATAACCTGTGATTTAGGCTATAACCTGTGATTTAGGCTATAACCTGTGATTTAGGCTATAACCTGTGATTTAGGCTATAACCTGTGATTTAGGCTATAACCTGTGATTTAGGCTATAACCTGTGATTTAGGCTATAACCTGTGATTTAGGCTATAACCTGTGATTTAGGCTATAACCTGTGATTTAGGCTATAACCTGTGATTTAGGCTATAACCTGTGATTTAGGCTATAACCTGTGATTTAGGCTATAGCCTGTGATTTAGGCTATAACTTAGGATTTAGGCTATAACTTGCGATTTAGGCTATAACCTGTGATTTGTGCTATAGCCTGTGATTTAGGCTATAACCTGCGATTTAGGCTATAACCTGTGATTTAGGCTATAGCCTGTGATTTAGGCTATAACTTAGGATTTAGGCTATAACTTGCGATTTAGGCTATAACCTGTGATTTGTGCTATAGCCTGTGATTTAGGCTATAACCTGCGATTTAGGCTATAACCTGTGATTTAGGCTATAACCTGTGATTTAGGCTATAACTTAGGATTTAGGCTATAACCTG
>NW_018408468.1:5270-49600 GCF_002113885.1 Mizuhopecten yessoensis | reverse complement strand
TAACCTGTGATTTAGGCTATAACCTGTGATTAAGGCTATAACCTGTTAACCTGTGATTTAGGCTATAACCTGTGATTAAGGCTATAACCTGTGATTAAGGCTATAACCTGTGATTTAGGCTATTGTTCTAAGATCGACATCCAGTCTTACCTAGCGACTTACCATAGAATCCCCCAGATGTGGCTTAGTGAGAAGACATCCTTTCGGGTTTGTGACCTATATTTGCAAAAAATAAGCACTGCAGACGTTACTAACAAATGGCTTATCGATTACCTTCCGGTAATAAAAGACATGTTTGAAGTAGGGATTATCTCCCTTAGTTCAAGCGCCTGGTGTTCATCTGAAAAGGAAGATGATATCGTGCATTTTGAGAAGATAACAAGAAATTAAATACAGTGTTATAAAAAGAGGCGTATCCACTTCTTCAATTTGCTAACAGACTCCTTAAGTGCTTACACTTGAATGAATGCATTATACTAATCTGCATATGGTGGTATATTATTGCCATCGACTTACATCTTACATTTCATTATATTTTTCGTGTATTTTAGATTTCGTTCTTTTAAAAAATTATGTCAACATAACTTTTTCCGGAGAAGGAACTGGATGGTAGAAATAAGTCATCATATATATGCCTAATATTTTGAGGATAAGATACACAAACATGTAACAGATGTTATGATAATGTCCAATGCCCCCCGCTAGGAGTCGAACCCAAATACCTCTTGTTTACTAGTCGTACGCTCTAGATAGAAATTCTCCCTAGATGTTATTATATTGTCCAATGCTCCCGCTAGGACTCGAACCCAAAGACCTCTGGTTTACTAGTCGTACGCTCTACCGAATTAGCTAGATAGAAATTCTCATTAGATGTTATTATGATGTCCAATGCTCCCGGTAGGAGTCGACCCCAAAGACCTCTAGTTTACTAGTCCTACGCTCTACCAAATTAGCTAGATAGAAATGCTCCTTAGATGTTATTATAATGTCCAATGCCCCCGCTAGGAGTCGAACCCAAAGACCTCTAGTTTACTAGTCGTACGCTCTACCAAATTAGCTAGATAGAAATGCTCCTTAGATGTTATTATAATGTCCAATGCCCCCGCTAGGAGTCGAACCCAAAGACCTCTGGTTTATTAGTCGTGCGCTCTACCGAATTAGCTAGATAGAAATTCTCCCTAGATGTTATTATAATGTCCAATGCCCCCGGTAGGAGTCGAACCCAAAGAGCTCTGGTTTACTAGTCGTACGCTCTACCAAATTAGCTAGATAGAAATTCTCCCTAGATGTTATTATATTGTCCAATGCCCCCGCTAGGAGTCGAACCCGAAGACCTCTGGTTTATTAGTCGTACGCTCCTCCGAATTAGCTAGATAGAATTTCTCCCTAAATGTTATTATAATGTACAATGCCCCCGGTAGGAGTCGAACCCAAAGACCTCTAGTTTACTAGTCGTACGCTCTACCGAATTAGCTAGATAGAATTTCTCCCTAGATGTTATTATAATGTCCAATGCCCCCGCTAGGAGTCGAAACCAAAGACCTTTGGTTTACTAGTCGTACGCTCTACCGAATTAGCTAGATAGAAATTATCCCTTGTCGGGGCGGTAGGAAGCAGCTAGTACTTTGTACTAGGGTGACAATTACAATACATGTTTGACTAATTTTAAAAAGCTAGATTAAGATAAGAACTTCAGAAATGTTTTAACTGGTTCAACAACATGTCCAAAAAGCTCAGATTTGTCATCAAACCCAATTACGTTAAGAGAGAGATGCATATCGGTAATGTTTAATGGATGGCATTCGATCGCCAAAATATGTTAACACAACGTTTATAGATATCTTTATCCAGTCCAGCGCGCTGTAAGTGCAAGCATGCATATATAAGTATGTTTCGGATGACTAGGTCGAAGTTTAAGAAAGTGAAATATCAATATAAGATTCTATTTCTAAAAATAAATTAAGGAAATAACGCCGTCTGAGGCTCATTCCAAAGGCAACGATGTGGGACGCTGTTAAATATTTCACTATGAGAAGGGCACTAATACAAATCAAGGCGACTTCTCTAAACACAGTGATTAGATTTTACTGATCCGTTCAACGATAATCATTGACGGCTTGTTTATCTCTTGCATGTTTATGCGTTGTTAATAGGCAACTTAGAAGTTAAAACTTGCATGTGTTACACTTGATACAGTGGAAAACAGTGATCATCTTTTAAATTACAGAAAAAAACAGATTTTTTCAAAGACATATATAGATGTAGGTTCGGAAATAGCATATCCGCGTGTGAAATGGTGTTGAGATTTCAGAACTACACAGAAAATTTTATACATCCGCTTGTGATACGGTGTTGAGGTTTCAGAAATACACAGAAACTTTATAAACCGACGTGTGGGACGGCGTTGAGATTTTAGTTACAAAGAAACTTTATTCAACCCGGTGTTTGACGGTGTTGATATTTCATTTATACAGAAACTTAATACATCCCCGTGTTGGACGGTGTTGGGATTTCATTAATAGAGACATTATGCATTGTCGTGTTTTTGTGTTTTTCGGATTAATTTCTTTTATTTCCATTTTATTAACAAGTGGTAAGCAGACGTCTTTTATCATCCTGAGAGGCTGCGAAACCAGAGTAGAGACCTACAACACTATGACTGTGAAATCGATCCCTGAATGCTCAAAGATGTGCGCCGGGAAAATATATTGCGATGGGTTCAACTATAATAGGAGTACCGGGGAGTGTCATGCCTTTTATGGCATTAATAGGAAGCGAGGCTATATGACGTTGTCGGACACAATCACAACAGTGTACAAACACAAAAGGAGAGAAGGTAAGTAGTGTACTGCCCCGCTGTATATTATGTTGGGGGTATGACCCTTTATTACCCCTTTGAGAAAAATCTAGGAATCTGATTGGTTAAAAACTACAGTGTACCAAACCGCATTCGTAAATCTCAAGGGGTATACGAAAATCTCAGGGGGTATACGGTCATGTCACGTGATTCTCAGCAGTAATACGGTGGAATCACGTGCTTTTACAAGGGGTATACGGGTCACGTGTCTTTGTATCTTGCGGCCGGGCAATGGGAGACAACTCGCATTCGTCGTCTGCTTCCGGCGATATTTACAAAATCACAAAACGTTTCGCTTCGCATACCGATGAGGAAATACTCGCCAAAAGGGCTAACTATGTGCCTCAAAACACACAAAAGTCGAACAGACGAGCGGCAAACATGCTGAGGACGTATTTAAAAGAAAAGAATCAGGAAGAACCGTTCGAGGAATTTGATAAAACGAAACTAAATGAGGTAGATCTACTGTGCCATTTTTATCTTGACAACAGAAAAGTTGACGGGGAACTGTACAAAACCAATATAAAAGACTCAAAGGGGTAATAAATTCGTTACACGGATTTTTGGCAGGGTATACGGGATGGTATGACCCTACAGGATTTCGTATTTCCTTCGGCCTATCGGCCTCAGGAAATACGAAACCCTTTAGGGTCATACCATCCCGTATACCCTGCCAAAAATCCGTGTGACTAATAGTATTACTCATTTAATGAAATAGGCAACACAATTGTTCTCCATTCAATATGTAAAAAACCGAAACGTGTACGGGTTTACTTGGACGAAAAGTGAGGTGTTGAAATTAATGTGGAGACACACAGATATAGCACAACAGGCATAACGATACTGTCACAGATATAACACAACAGGCATAACGATACTGTCACAGATATAACACAACAGGCATAACGATACTGTCACAGATATAACACAACAGGCATAACGATACTGTCACAGATATAACACAACAGGCATAACGATACTGTCACAGATATAACACAACAGGCATAACGATACTGTCACAGATATAACACAACAGGCATAACGATACTGTCACAGATATAACACAACAGGCATAACGATACTGTCACAGATATAACACAACAGGCATAACGATACTGTCACAGATATAACACAACAGGCATAACGATACTGTCACAGATATAACACAACAGGCATAACGATACTGTCACAGATATAACACAACAGGCATAACGATACTGTCACAGATATAACACAACAGGCATAACGATACTGTCACAGATATAACACAACAGGCATAACGATACTGTCACAGATATAACACAACAGGCATAACGATACTGTCACAGATATAACACAACAGGCATAACGATACTGTCACAGATATAACACAACAGGCATAACGATACTGTCACAGATATAACACAACAGGCATAACGATACTGTCACAGATATAACACAACAGGCATAACGATACTGTCACAGATATAACACAACAGGCATAACGATACTGTCACAGATATAACACAACAGGCATAACGATACTGTCACAGATATAACACAACAGGCATAACGATACTGTCACAGATATAACACAACAGGCATAACGATACTGTCACAGATATAACACAACAGGCATAACGATACTGTCACAGATATAACACAACAGGCATAACGATACTGTCACAGATATAACACAACAGGCATAACGATACTGTCACAGATATAACACAACAGGCATAACGATACTGTCACAGATATAACACAACAGGCATAACGATACTGTCACAGATATAACACAACAGGCATAACGATACTGTCACAGATATAACACAACAGGCATAACGATACTGTCACAGATATCGACGTAATTGCAGATATTCACTTCATCATACACAACATGTAGGGTCATATCACGTCTAGTAAAGTGTTAATGTGTGACGTTTCGAGGTCTAGTACGATATTTATGTATTGTCGTCATCAGATAAATGACTAGTAAAGTGTACCAACACCAAGATGTTAGATATATTTCTTCACAACCACTATAGGTTTCCTCACTCCTGACTCATTGGATAAACCTGCTAAGAGTTGGTAAACATTCTTTGTTGACCACTAGTGGGTAACACCCTGGACGTGATTTCATTGATCAGTCTATTACTGACGTCACGTAATAATGTTTTGCGACGTCATCTTCCATTGTGACGTCATGATTCACGGCAATTGTTTCCCCCCATTGGAACCTGACAAAGTGTATTTTCAAGGGAAACATACGACTTTCCAGATAAAATAGGAATGTTATGGGAGAAAGAGGTCACCAAACTCGTGATAGTAGGTTATCATGTTTATCTAACACTCGTTAGTCAATTTTCAAATTGTAAAAGACACTCGGTAAACTTCATGCCTTTATACAATGTGAAAATTAACTAACTCGAGTTAGACAAACATGATAACCAACCAATACTCGTTGGGGAACCTCCATATCCTGTACAAGACAATGCAATCGCCGTCGATGTGGCTACGTTGTAAGAGTACGAACACTTAGTGGTTATTAATGTATCAAATGACAGTCAATCGACGATTTCGTTCAGTAATGTTTTTTAAATGTTTGGCCAATAAGTTCATCCTTTCGATTCAGAACTGGAAGGCTGAGGGGTATCCAAATGGCCTCCTTTATCTGCCAACTTAATAGGTTGTTCTGTTTGTCGAATGTTTGCAGTCAATTTCACGATTTTGCTGTGTGTCATATGTGTTGCCGATTTATTGATCTGGTACTCCAACTATTCGGATCGGTAAATTTCTATCATTTTGGATTTCCGTATCTCTCCAGTGTTCAACAAATTGTCCGCTATTTTCTGCGGTATAAATTTGAACATGTATTCTGCAAAAAAATCATTGTGTGTGCTTTCCCTATGGTGTACCAGGATATTTCCAAACGTATTGTATTCAGATAATCCTTACGGGATGACCACTTGAAATATTATTTTGTTCTTCTCCTTAATTGACATTTTCTTGTTGTTTCTTTTATTTTGAACATGCATTTCGTACCCTTCTCTTTATCTATTACAGAACTTCACATGTTCCAACTTCCCCGTTATTGTGATCCTTCTTTTGTAGTTTGTCCTGTTGTTCTTTGACAATCGTATCGCATCTATTGGGATGCGTACCACGCCCAACTTCTCTTGCAAATGATGGTGAGGTTTAAAGTTCAGTAATTGGTCTGTATGCGACTTTAAGCTATAGACCAAGACCTTCGCGGTTCCGTCATATTTCTTTACAAGTAGTTTGTCAAAAAATGACTTTGGGCGGTTGATTTCTTCTTTACTTGTAAATTTATTGCTGTTTGGTATCTACGCTGTTGATAATGACAATTGAATCCCTATGTGACCCTTTCTAGATGATCTCTAACATACAAATCATTTCCATAAGCCTGGCCTGCAAGCACTCTAAGAAGGCGGTAGCTATTTGGATTATGGTCATGGCCATATTCATGACATAGTGTTTCGATTTACCCAATAGCTGTCCCAGAATGTCTGCTATAGACCGGGAAATATGTTAAACAGTGGTGGAGCCATTTCTTCCACAGTTATACGTCTCGGTGACTTCCCTTTTATGTTGATGTTGATTACAGTACTCTACTGTGCGCGTGTTCTTTGCAGTTAGATACAGGTATTTGTATGGAGATACAGTAACCTTACTTTCTTGTTTCATTTTGGACATGATGGCTATGAGATGAGGTGTCTTTTAAACTTTTGCGTTGGATTGGTCTGAAGCGGTTCATATGTTTTGTTGTCTTGGAGCATAATCACGACCTAGCTATCATAATCGTCTATCCCCGCGACGACTAGCATTGCCCTTATCAACTTGTAATATTACTTAATTCGTATAGCTAGTGTTGAAAAGTTGATTATTAAGCAGGTAGCAAATTTACATAAGTATCACGACACTTGTTTTGTTTCCTTTTCTGTTCTATAAAACATGTACTTCGATGTATTGGTAAACAAAATTTGAATAAAATAAAGTTTAAACCAACTGGTAATAGTATAAATATATTTGTCTCTGCCTGAGGTTTTGAAGTGTCGCCGTTCGTTCATGTCTTAATGCTTATTTGGGTTTCGATTTGGTACATTTAAAAAAACCACTACGAGTTGGTCAGCCTTAGCAGGATTCAGTTTTCTACTCGCGTGTTTTGTGTCTACAGTGTAATCACCAAATAGAAATTTGTTTGGAGTAACGTTTTATTGTACTGCTGAGCTCCTTTTTGAGATGGTCTTAACCCTCATATTCGGCACTGTATCATTCAAAGCTTCCTTTGTGTTGGTGTTCGTTATTGTTGTTTTCTCTGTCAGACGGTTTGATTCAATCAAGTAGCGCTGTTCCCTCATACAATTCATGTGCGTGTTCCTATCTCCTGCAGTGCAACTCGATAATCGCTCGGTCAGTTTAGCGTTAAGTACCGTTACCGTCATCATCTCTAGCCAAGGGCTGCACGATCCCGTACGCTCCGCTCTACCTTCTCGTCACCCTTATACTATTTAACAATAAAGAGTATGCAGATCGAATCGTACCGGATCGTAACCATTGGCTAGCGAAGATGCATTACCTTACGTTGGTATTGATTTAACTGTTTATGACACGCCAATCTCTCACAAGATCTGTCTGTGTTTTGCCGATGATATTCATAGCATTCTTTAGTCTATGAACACGTGAACTCTTGCACAACTATGACTGGGTATAAATCAAAGGATAACCGAATCGATTCGGCGCGTTGATTGTCGTTGGTTACATTCAATACACCTCAGTGTATATATTCCTTAACGGTTATTTTTCTGATGAAGGTGACGGAGTACATATCGTACTAGTCACCGAAACGCCACACATAAACATTTTAGTTGTTGTGCGATATGAATCTATGTACAATTCATTCTTACAAACAAGGAGAAACTGTCATGCATAGCTTGACAAAGAGACCCGCGTTCTTTAACTCATTACGACACTCTCATGGTCACGTCTTTTGTGTATTAAGCAAAACTCTGACACACACATCTTTCCAACTGTTAACCTTATTGAAGATATATCATATGTTTAGTTCAATTATTTTTGTAAACCCGTTTCATGTACATCTGGCCAGAGAATCTGTCGGTTTGAATGCAGTTACTAGAAAGTTCAGAAGTACATACTTATCAATAATAAAAGTGACGTCATCACACTGCTATACGGAGCGTTTGGTATCTGTGTGAATATGAATAAAATTAGTTTTATCACGTGTATGGTCTTCTGCCTATCCATTGTAATTCTAGGCGCAGTCAAAGTGTTTGTGATAAATGCTGGGTCGAACCAAAATTCCGTTGACCTTTGGCATGGACGTGGCTACTGGTCGCCGCCATCTTACCGCAATCCTCTCATTGGCTGTTGGGAAAGACTTGGTGTTCAAAATGTAGGATGTTTTTTTTACTCAAAAATTCATGTCTCCATAAGCAAACACGTCAAACTAGACATGGCTTTTAAAGTGATTTTGACTTGGTATCATTCTACATGTAATTAATTAATGTTTAACCTTTGTGTAAACGTCTAATCTCACAGAAGTATTTTTTTGTTTTTGTAATCGTCTGATCTTTAAGAAGCGATTATGTGTAAAATTCTGTCTTGCAGTTATCCTTTTAATTAAGTTAACTATCATCTGCGACCAAGATAATTTTTGTAATAATCCGATTCTACAGATGTATTTCTGCGTATCATGATTTCGTAAATATAATTTGTGTCTCATAGTCCTTACCACTGTTTTGTTATAGACTATGTGTAACGCACTGTGTATTTCTGTGCTGTATTGAGTGTTTGTAATGTCCTTTTTCTGTCTATTTTAGGTAACTTTCATAGTACAGTACAAGAGTGACGAGAGAAGAAGGAGCAGACGAATCAGCTTTGACGGCACAAGCAGTTCCAACACCTCTTGGTTCGCATCCAACAGGATTATCGAGAGCACGTTGCTTGACAAATCAACAGCAGCCAACGTCTTTAGTATCGACAGGTAATTGTTTTCTATTGTCCAAATTATAAAAAATAAATAAAAACATACATTGATCATCTTCAAAAGATTTCTGTGTCGTCGTTTTTATCAACTATATGCAGATACAGCGTATCATCGGATAATTTGATTCAAACTACTTCCCCAATACTATACTTTTACAGGTTATATCGGATAACCAGAAACAAAAATACAAAAAAATGGTTTAGTTAAAGTTCCATGGCGATGCAATTACTCCGCAATGTTGTGTCTTGTACACAGATATTTCGATTTTATCAGAATAAAAAATATTATGAAATTTGAATTGTTTTAAATAAAATTATAAAGGATAACTATGATATTTAGGGGGGGGGGGGCGTCATACAATATATACCTTATCACCTCAAAATGAACCCTTGTTATGATTGAATGTTATTATTCATTCAGGGTTGTGATCGTCATTCTAAAGTGTTGTTGTTTATGAAATATCAGAATTTTATGATATATTTGAGATTTTAGTCATTTTTTCCTTTATAGTTATTTTTATCGATAAATGTTATTGTTTATCCAATAATGTTACTGTGTTTTCGAATTTGTTTAATCTTATTCTCTTTATTCTAGAGTGTAATCAGTTATTCGAGATTACTATTCGCTATTCGTCTCCATTTTATATAGTTCTTAGTACTATTGTATGAGCTGGAATGTTGTACCTGTATCGAGTATATTGTTATTGTTTACTTTTGTGTTACATATTGTAAACATACGAAGATAACATGCAAAATCAACTACGAAAACGTACAATATACGACGTCTACAGAAAGAAACGTAAAACTTTATCAATTATGGAGTATAATGCCAACACATTTAACATTCGACGTAAACAAAATAAAATGTATCAACGTCTAACATATCAAGTACAACGTCAATAAAGATTGTGTACAAAGGTTACAAAAATAACGTATAAACGTCTACAAAAATAACGTATACACGTCTACAAAATAACGTATAAACGTCTATAAAAATAACGTATAAACGTCTACAAAAATAACATAAACGTCTACAAAAATAACATAAACGTCTACAAAAATAACGTATAAACGTCTACAAAAACAACGTATCAACTTCTACAAAAATAACGTAAAAACGTCTACAAAAAACCGTATACACGTCTACAGAAATAACGTATAAACGTCTACAAAAATAACGTATAAACGTCTGCAAAAATAACTTATAAACGTCTACAAAAATAACGTATAAACTTCTACAAAAATAACGTATAAACGTCTACAAAAATAACGTATACACGTCTACAAAAATAATGTATAAACGTCTACAAAAATAACGTATAAACGTCTACAAAAATAACGTATAAACGTCTACAAAAATAACGTATCAACGTCTACAAAAATAACGTATACGAGTCTACAAAAATAATGTATAAACGTCTACAAAAATAACGTATAAACTTCTACAAAAATAACGTATAAACATCTAAACAATAACGTATAAACGTCTACAAAAATAACGTATAAACGTCTACAAAAAAACCGTATACACGTCTACAGAAATAACGTAAAAACGTCTACAAAAATAACGTATAAGACGTCTACAAAAATAGCGTATAAATGTCTACAAAAAAACCGTATACACGTCTACAGAAATAACGTAAAAACGTCTACAAAAATAATGTATAAACGTCTACAAAAATATCGTATAAACGTTAAACAATAACGTATAAACGTCTACAAAAATAACGTATAAACGTCTAAACAATAACGTATAAACGGCTACAAAAATAACGTTTAAACGTCTACAAAAAACCGTATACACGTCTACAGAAATAAAGTAAAAACGTCTACAAAAACAACGTATCAACTTCTACAAAAATAACGTGTAAACGTCACAAAAATAACGTATACACGTCTACAAAAATAACGTATAAACGTCTACAAAAATAACGTATAAACGTCTATAAAATAACGTATACACGTCTACAAAATAACGTATATACGTCTACAAAAATAACGTATAAACGTCCACAAAAATAACGTCTACAAGTCTACAAAAATAACGTATAAACGTCTACAAAAATAACGTATAAACGTCTATAAAATTAAGTATAAACGTCTACAAAAATAACGTATAAACGTCTACAAAAATAAAACGTCTACAAAAATAACGTATTAACGTCTACAAAAATAACGTATAAACGTCTATAAAAATAACGTATAAACGTCTACAAAAATAACGCCAAACGTCTACAAAGTTAACGTAAAATGTAAACGAATTTATTTATTTGACGAAAATAAAGATCAAAATACATCAATAAAAATAACGATTAAAGTCAAAAAACTTAATTCACGATGTCAAAACAATTTATCTATGGGGTCAACGAAAATAACAATCGACGTCAACAATGATAACCTACAGTCTAGACAAATCGTGCGACGTTAACACATATAAAGTACAACATCCACAAGGTTACAAAAGCAACGCCTATAAATAGATAACGTCTACAAAGCCAAAAAAACCCTAAAACAATGCCAACGTACGATAAGAAATTGCGACAGTAAAGATACTGTAGTGTTAATCGTCGACACGTATAGCGTGCAATGAACCAATTTCGATTCACAATGTCAACACAATTCAAAGTTTACAAAGATAAAGTACGACATCAGCAAACGTAGCTACAACGACAACAAAGAAAATATACAATGCCTGCAATCTGACTAAAATCATCTGTTAGGCTCCGTTAACTTCGCACTACATGTACACATGAACGGAAAATGAGGAAGGGATGAAAGTACTTAGCAGAACTGGACTGGGTTGTTCACCAGGTAGCTGTTAGAGAGTCCAGAGTTCGAATACCAGCCTGGCCGTGCATTTTTAATGTTCCTCTCCTGTTAGTGTTACACTAAGATAAATTTAGCATTATTTAGGGAGCCATGTACCAGATGATTTTAATAAGATAAGCTACGACAACCTCAAAAGATGATACACGTGGTTATAACATAACGTATAATGTCAAGAAACATAACGTATGTCGTCAGCAAAGATACTGTTCGATATCAACAAATATAATTGAAAACTTGAATAGTGTTTACCTACGAAGTCTGCGATAATAAACTACAATGTCAATAAAGGTCATGTATAACGTCAAAAAAGGTGGTCAGAAGGTGCAGTGGAAAGCGTGCAATAAGTGGTTTCCTCCCACAATAAGAGCCCCCGCGCGCTAGCACCTGGACCAGCAAGAGTGCTTATAATGAATTGTAATAGCTTGTTTCGTAATTGTTGTAAAATTAATAAAGTTAATATTATATTATAACGTCAAATAAAAAGACGTCAACAAAGGAAACCAAAAACATTAAAAGAAATAACTTAAAAAAAATTGCGTACGACGACAATAAAATAGTAAAAAGAAATAACAGAGATGTAGTTCAACGTCGCCATTCTAAGTTATTTAAGATATAACACGACATTTGATTGGGCGATTAAAATAAGATGCGACAGATGCAACAAAGTTAACGTACAACGACAACAAAGTTAACGTACGACGACAACAAAGTTAACGTACGACGTCAGCAAAGTTAACGTACGACGTCAGCAAAGTTAACCTACGACGTCAGCAAAGTTAACGTACGACGTCAACAAAGATACAAACGACATCAAGAAAGATACATACGAAGTCGACAGATTTCAAATTCGACGTCAGCAAAGATACAAACGACTTCAAGAAAGATACATACGACGCCGACAGAGTTCAAATACGACGTCAGCAAAGATACAAACGACATCAAGAAAGATACATACGACGCCGACAGAGTTCAAATACGACGTCAGCAAAGATACAAACGACATCAAGAAAGATACATACGACGCCGACAGAGTTCAAATACGACGTCAGCAAAGATACAAACGACATCAAGAAAGATACATACGACGCCGACAGAGTTCAAATACGACGTCAGCAAAGATACAAACGACATCAAGAAAGATACATACGACGCCGACAGAGTTCAGATACGACGTCAACAAAGATACATACGACGTCAATAAATATACGTACGACGTCAACAAAGTTAAGGTATTCCATGTATAATGAAGTCGGCAAACATCGGCTAACATCGGGAAACTTCGTAATGTGGGAATTCCCCCTTATCATGACGTCATTTTCGGTATGAGTTACAGCCCGTTGGGGAAACCCCGATTGTAAACAAATGGCGACTAATTGTTATTTGCGTGGTCGTGTTAAGAAATCTCGTCAAAATTACTGTCAAGGACACCTTTGATATTAAAAGACAATGTATTTCTTTCTTTATTCAGGCACCCATCTAGGCACTTCTTCATCAACAAATATTATGGTGGCTGCCAAAACGATTATGGTTGGGTAGTAATTGCGGACGATCACGACACAAACTACGTGTGTCCGTGGGAAAACTCAACATCTTATCCATTGATAATGTGTGCGACTGACTCTACAGCCATCAACTGGAGTACAAACGGTAATGACGATGTTTGTTTTAATATCTAGGCATTTTATATTTGAACAATTACAATGACGATTGGAATACTACCATATATAGCCTACACATCAAAATAGCAATAATGCTTCATATGCCCGATAGCATAAGTATGGCTGTTGCTGTACTTTCCGTACAATTGATACATTTAAGGTGATACTCACTATATAATCCTTATGGTTTTTGTATGATCACTTCTATAAATGCCGAACACCTGATAGCTTTTATATGTTCATCAGTAAATCTATGCATGTTTGGGTAAATAGTATGTCTGCTGTATACCACTGCATGGTCGTAAAGGGCGACTACTGTGGGGCCTTGCAGAATGTTTTTTTTCTTCTATGATGTCTTATACCAGAGGGCATGGAGGAGACCAAAACATTAGTGTTGTCACCGCTGGCAACGCTTGGGAGTCTTTTTCGTTTCCTATTTTTCCTTCTGCTTCCTTTCTTTTTCTATCTACTTTCTGTTTAAGGCGCCGATCTTAGGTATCCGATCTCAAATGACCTTGGCTGTTGCAAAATAATAAAGCCCGATTGATACCGTTAATATCGTATATTTGATAATTAACGCATGGTCCTTAGTACAAGCTCCGTTTACCTCCGAAAACAGTTTTCGTATGATTAATTCTCTAAGTTCCATTCGTTGATTGTGCTGGTATGATCATTGCTCATAAAATATTCCTTTTTTTTACAGAAACAAACATTGCCACCAGCGTAAGGATATTACTACACGCCTCTCTTCTGAACAACTGATGACGTTGGTATTATGACGGCAGATACTCTAGATCTGGTCATCTTGCTCACACAAACCGTACGCGCTGACCTGACAGTTTTGTTTTATTTGTTTCTGCTAGAGAATTGTGTCAGAGACCCATACCTTCAAACATTCTAAAGAAGTATGACTCAATGTTGTTTGTTCGTTATCAACTTCCCTCTTTCCCCTTGTATTTAAATGCAGATTGAATTGAATATCACAAGCTGCTACATCTTAAGGTGTATGTGGGTCGCGCACTTGATCTTGATTACATTGATCTATTTATCATAGCAACCTGTTTTTCGGACCATTATGTTTCTTGTTTAGCTGGTTCGTTTTGTGTGATCGGAAGTTCAGTACGCCCTCATCTGGAAATGCTACCTGAATCTGTCGTATTTACTTAAAAAATATTAAATAGGTAATAACACTGACAGACTTCGTTCGCTAGGTCTACCTAGCCTTGAATGATAGAAGAATACGAGGGAGTGTTACCCAATTATTCTGGACAAAGACAAACTCATCCAAATGGCTCCAGTTACCACTTTTAGAGGAAACTCCAAATAGTGGTTCAAAAGAAGAACGATATTAAATGTAACCAAATACTGATATAGTAGTAGGGTCGAGGACAACTGGATCTCGCTCCTAAACTCAGTAGTAGAAAACCCTGCTAAACAATCACTGGAGTCAATAATCCAAAATGTGTAACCACCTATTACTCACAGTCACACCTAATGCTAGAAAATTATCAATATGCGTCTTAAGAAGCTGGATCAGCAAACATCGACGTCAATTCTACATGAAATCTTCATGAATTTGCGTAGTGGATAGCGCGGTCGTCCTTTACAAGATGGTTTCGGACGTGAAACGGTAAAAAAAACCAGTCAAATGACCGATGAATTGGACTTTATCTTGGTTTCCTGGTTCCTCCCCACGATAAGGATATTTACACGATTTTTTTGGTGCCACCATAAGTGATATATATATAAATATTTATCATTCTAAAATCAACATTCTTGCGAATCAAGTAGAGTTTATTTTCATCCTGTATAGTGATAAATGACGGAAACTTATTTTGGTTTAAATGACGACAAAATGAGTTCTCCTCTCATGATTGTTTCTATTTTATTACGGTTTTTCATTTAATCGTATTTATTGTTAATTTGGTTTGATATCGATAAAAAGTTTTATATCTATTTGTTTAGTATGTAAAATTATTTAAAAAAAAAATGTTGATCTGTTTCTCTACATATGTTAGTGACATTTGACATGTATGGCATACTTTAGTTTAAATTAAGTAATAGTTACAACAAACTTAAGTTATAATAAACTTCAATTATAACAAACCTTTTTTTTCAGACAGAAACATACATATACAGTTTACGTAGTAATATAAATATACACAAACACACGCACATATACGTAGCATACATACATACATACATGTACATGGCATATGAAAATATTGTAAACATACATACATTCCTACATGCATGCATAAACATAACACAAATCAATACAGGTAGTTAATGCATGTGTAAATCGAGAATGCATACATAAATATATGCATGCACAAACATACATATGCATGCATGCACCCATGCATACACACATGCATGCACGCAGATATGCACACATATGCATATATACCCATGCCTATTTATTTATATCCATCCGTACATACATGTACATAAACAAACAAACAAAAACATGAACATGTAAACACATAGCTATATTTCATGTGATTTCTTTTTAATTTGTTAAGATTATATTTCAATCATCAGTTTCATCTCACAGCATTTTGCATATAGAATATCATATACCTATATATATATATATAAATATATAATTTAGAATATTCAATACTACATGTAAATATATACTTAATTGTTGTTATATATATTATATAGTTCTTTGGCTTTTACCTTGTCAATCTCATGTACATTAAATACATATTTTTTAAATTCAGTCATACTAGGGTTTCTTTTCTTTCTGGAGCTAAAGTAGATGAAGAATTTTGCATGAATCAGGATGATATTAATTAGAATGGATTTTTGGAATTCAGACGTTTTGCCAAAAAGTAAAATATCTTCCTTTATTTCGAATGTTTGGTCAGTTTTTAAGTATATCCATCTACGTATGTCCTGCCAGAAGTTATTTGTTATTTGACACTGATAAAAAAGATGTTCTATAATTTCTTTGCTTCTTGGCATAAATTACATAAATCACATTGTTTGATTCCAATTATTTTCAAATAATGATTATTAAGTGTAAGTATTCTTTAAAGAAGCCTGAAAGTGAACCATTGAATGCTACTGTCTCTTGTTATTTTGTAAACGAGAGATACACGAGATCTCCAGTTAACAGTGGAAAAGAGTTGGTTAGATAGCCGTTTTACTTTTGCTGTATTAGTAAGGTTTCTTCGATTAATGAGAGTGTTGAACATATCTCTACTTCCTTTTTTACTTCTTGATATTACATTGATGTGAAAGGGTATAAATGGTCTTTCAATAACTGAATTATTTGATCTGATATCATTACCTCTCATAAATGATTTAATGATTTGCAAATGCTTCTGTATTGTAGAAAATGTCCAGTGGTAACATTATACTTTTCTTCAAAATCTTTATAGCTTAACAAATCTCCATCCATTTGTATTATATCTCCAACATATAATACATTTTGTAAATACCATTCATTTCAGAAAAAGTGGTCATTATCAATCTTAAAAGTTTTGTTGTACCATATTGGCGTTTAAAAAAAATAAAAAATAAATAATATTTTTCATTTCTGCCACTTTGGTCCATGTTTCAAAAACATCTTTACAAAATTGATTTTCTGTATGAATACTTTTAATGTATTCAATTCCTATTTCTCCTATTTTTTTATGCTTACAAATTTCCCCAAACAAGTTTAGCCATTCAATTTTCTTCAGAAAAATGTATTCTCCTAATCCATGTAGTTTTAAGTCCATGTATTCTATCGATTAGTTATTGCCAGATAAAATTGTAAAACTTTTTGTTCAATGATTGAATTATGTCTTTACTTGGAGTAGGGAGAGATATAAACAGGTGATTCATTTTTGCAATGATAGATATTTAAGAGCAGTTATTCTCCCTATAGGTGTTAAAATTCTTCTTGACCATAGATGTAACTTGCCACCATAATACTAATACTTTTGTTAAATTTTTTAAAATAGCCATGTCTTCTAAATTGACAGAGAAATCAATCCCAGGTAAGGTAAATTTGGTTGTTCCCCATTGTAGTTTCCACCTGTGATGGTATACATCAGCACTAACCTTTTTGCTACCTATCCAAAAAAACATTTGTTTTTTTCAGTATTTACTTGTAACCCTGATATTTTAGCATTTTATCTAACATGTTTATAACCTGTATGAATGAAGATTTTGTGCCATTTAAAATAAAGGATGTGTCATCAGCGAACTATGAGAGCCTGTGTTTTTTGTTATTTATGTTTATGCCCTTATTATTTTTATTATGTTTTACCATGATAACTATATTAATTCAGCTACCAAAAGAAATAAGTAAGATAATACTGGATCCCCTTGTCTTCAGCCCCTTTTTATGACTACAAAGTTTGATAAAAAAATCCTGTGTTAAAAACCTTTATCCATTTCTTTATACTATTTCCAAAATTGAAAAAAAAAGAAAAAGATTTTGCAAGAAAGTCCCATGACACAGGGTCGAAAGCCTTTTCAAAATAAGTAAAAATTAGTTGCTCTGTATAGTTCATTATGTCATATATATTAACCGTGTATTTTCCCCAATGTATCTCCCACTTAAAAACCTGTTTTTGTTTTAGAAATTACAGAGTCTAAAACTGATTTCAATCTATTTGCAATGCATGGATAT
Organism: Mizuhopecten yessoensis; assembly: GCF_002113885.1. NCBI lineage: Eukaryota > Metazoa > Mollusca > Bivalvia > Pectinida > Pectinidae > Mizuhopecten > Mizuhopecten yessoensis. The sequence continues at coordinate 31,617 of NW_018408468.1, read as the reverse complement.
GCTAATTTGTAAGTTATGTTCAGAAGAGTAATAGGTCTCCAATTCTTTAAATATTATCTGGGTTCATTACCTTTTGGAAGACATATTATGGCACCTTGTTTTTGTGTAATAGTTCACTGCCCATGTTTGTAGCCTTCATTTAAAGATCTAATAATAAGATGTTTTAGATCATGCCAAAAAAAAAAATATCAAAAGAATCTGCAGTATAGCCGTCCGATCCTGGTGATTTATTGTTTTTCATGTTTTTCAGTGCAAATAATCATTCTTTTTCTTTCAAATCACCTTCAATATTTACCTTTTGACTATCATTAAGTATATATTGAAATCATGATATTTTAAAAATTCGTTTAAGTCAATATCTTCAATGTTTTCAGAGTGCTTTGAATAAAGATATTTGTAAAACAATTCTACATGTAACTCTTTTAATATTTCATTCTGTTTTGTGATAAGTTCATCATACTTTTATGATACTAGTCCGTTAAAATAGACCATAATCGCAGGCTCTGAAATTCTGATCGGTCGCCTGTTAATGGTCAGATATCTACTGCTTTATAAACCATGGGGATATGTCGCCAAAAACACCCCCTACTTTTGACAATTATTACCAATCAAAATCGCGCTAACAAAAACGCACAGGTCATCTTTCACGGTCTAGTAAATCATACATAGCGGAAATATTTTTTGACACAGAATTCGGCTCAGGTAGGATCGAAAAGTCCGCGACAATACCTAAAACCCGATATCTCCCTGAAAACACCCCCGACTTTCCCACTAGCTGAAATGTTTTGATCCGAAATTCATTCGAACCTGACAAATCCAAAACAACCCCTACTTTTGACTCTTTGGCCTCACAATACATCTAGTAAAAAGCATTTTTGATGAAATTTTAACTACTGGTAGAATCTAATTTCAATAGAAATCTATGGCCCCCTCCCTACTACACCCCCCACCCCCGTGATAACGTGTTAACAATTCCAACGTGTTAACCGTGACAACGTTTTTACAATTCCAACGTGTTAACCGTGACAACGTGTTTAAAATTCAAACGTGTTAACCGTGACAACGTGTTTACAATTCCAAAGTGTTAACTGTGACAATGTGTTTAAAATTCCTACGTGTTAATCGTGACAACGTGTTTACAATTCCAACGTGTTAACTGTGACAACGTGTTTACAATTCCAACGTGTTAACCGTGATAACGTGTTTACAATTTCAACGTGTTAACCGTGACAACGTGTTAACAATTCCAATGTGTTAACCGTGACAACGTGTTAACAATTCCAATGTGTTAACCGTGATAACGTGTTTAAAATACCAACTTGTAAACCGTGACAACGTATTTACAATTCCAACGTGTTAACCGTGACAACCTATTTACAATTCCAACGTTTTAAACGTGACAACGTGTTTACAATTACAACGTATTGACCGTGACAACGTGTTTACAATTCCAATGTGTCAACCGTGACAACGTGTTTACAATTCCAATGTGTTAACCATGACAACCTATTTACAATTCTAACGTTTTAAACGTGACAACGTATTAACAATTCAAACGTGTTAACATTGACGATGTGTTTACAATTCCAACGTGTTAACCGTGATAACGTGTTTACAATTCCAACGTGTTAACCGTGACAACGTGTTTTTTAATTCCAACGCGTTAACCGTGAAAACGTGTTTACAATTCCAACGTTTTAACCGTGACAACGTGTTAACCGTGACAACGTATTTACAATTCCAACGGGTTAACCGTGACAACGTGTTAACCGTGACAACGTGTTAACCGTGACAACGTATTTACAATTCCAACGGGTTAACCGTGACAACGTGTTGACAATTCCAACGTTTTAAACGTGACAACGTGTTTACAATTCCAACGTTTTAACGGTGACAACGTATTTACAATTCCAACGTGTTAACCGTGACAACGTGTTTACAATTCCAACGGGTTAACCGTGACAACGTGTTTACAATTCCAACGTATTGACCGTGACAACGTGTTTACAATTCCAACGTGTTAACCGTGACAGTGTGTTTAAAATACCAACGTGTTAACCGTGTCAATGTGTTTACAATTTCAATATGTTTACCATAACAATGTGTCTACCATGATACTGTGCATGCCATGAGAACGGTTTGTTTCTTGACAATATGTTTATTATGACAGTGTGCTTACATTGATAACATATTAGCTGCAACAACAAGTTCATCGTTATTAAGTTTTTTCTTTGAACAGTATGTTTGAAGTTACAATATTTATATAATAGCAATGGGTGTTTGTGTTTAACGTGACATGATGTAGTTTTGAATCCCAACAATGTGGTTACTGTGACGATGTTTGTTCCTTTCAAATGTTCCATTAAATCACAAGTCCTACTTACCCTCTATAGAAGATTTTAGAATTCGTTTGCAAAGAGTTTAATGCAGCAGTAGGTTTTATATTTCTTTAAGAGTAATTATTGTATGCTTATTAACAATGACATGAATCTGTATTGTTGTCTTAACTTAAATGCGTTCAACATGTAGTTTTTTTTACTCGCTGATCTTTCAGAAATGTTGTTCTATGGAAAGATTGCAAGACGAAAGCAAATAAAGCAATACCACATATATAGGTACCAAATAGTGATGTATCGGTAATAAGTATCCTCCACAGTATTAATTTTTTCTAAACCTGACAAATAATCTTCACGTTATTCCCTTAATGAAAGAAATTGTTGAAAGGAAATCTTAGCCTAGACACATATACATGTAAATTGGTTCAAGTGGCTTGATGGCCCAAAATTAAACAGTGTTTTTTTTGCATGAATCGTTATCATAAGACAAGCCCGCTTTACCTATCGGTACTCCTATCAACCTATCGATAAATCTAGGGAGTAGACATGTTCTTCTGGCAAAGTTCCAAATATGGGTACAGCAATCAAAACTATACAGCGTATTAATATATTGGCGTAAATTGTACGTGCTTAATGTCGACACCTGTATACACTACGTAATACATTGTAAACCATACTTTAATGAAACTAGTGTTTTATTTCAATAAAAGTTGTAACCTTTGATTTGTACTTTGTAATCGTTATAAATCTGCAGCTTATCTTGGATAAGATAAACGCAATGAGATCATTTATGCTGAACTTCAATAAGGGGATACGGTTTGATTTTTAATTCCGAAATGCAGTATTGTTCTTTTATTTGTATATGCTTTAGTATCCAAGGTTTGCCGTAACTTTGCTTGATTTATTTGTTTTCTTTTGAGTAGTAGCATGGTTCAAACTATACACACTTTACTCATTCTTCACTTTGAATTTAACAAGTACTCCTCTATATTTTGGAATTCATGAAGTAAGGGTTGTTTCAGTCTTTCCCTTCTGTTCCAACAGTAGTTTCGACCAATTTGGATGTCAAGCCTTTCGGCCCCTAACATTACAGATGAGTCCTAGAAGGACAAAACAGCTGTAGGATTCCAGCCTTTCGGCCCCCTACATTACAGATGAGTCCTCGCAGGACAAAACAGCTGTGTGATTCCAGCCTTTCGGACCCTAATATTACAGATGAGTACTCGAAGGACAAAACAGATGTGTGATTCCAGCCTTTCGGACCCTAATATTACAGATGAGTCCTCGAAAGACAAAACAGCTGTGTGAGTCCAGCCTTTCGGCCCCCTACATTACAGATGAGTCCTCGCAGGACAAAACAGCTGTGTGAGTCCAGCCTTTCGGCCCCTCATATTACAGATGAGTCCTAGAAAGACAAAACAGCTGTGTGATTCCAGCCTTTCGACCCCTTACATTACAGATGAGTCCTCGCAGGACAAAACAGCTGTGTGATTCCAGGCTTTCGGCCCCTTACATTACAGATGAGACCTAGAAGGACACAACAGCTGTAGGCTTCCAGCCTTTCGGCCCCTTACCTTCCAGATGAGTCCTAGAAGGACACAACAGCGGTGTGATTCCAGCCTTTCGACCCCTTACATTACAGATGAGACCTAGAAGGACACAACAGCGGTGTGATTCCAGCCTTTCGACCCCTTACATTACAGATGAGTCCTCGAAGGGCAAAACAGCTGTAGGATTCCAGCCTATCGGCCCCTAATATTACAGATGAGTACTCGAAGGACAAAACAGCTGTGTGATTCCAGCCTTTCGGCCCCTTACATTACAGATGAGTCCTAGAAGGACACAACAGCTGTGTGATTCCAGCCTTTCGGCCCCTAATATTACAGATGAGTCCTCGCAGGACAAAACAGCTGTGTGATTCCAGCCTTTCGACCCCTTACATTACAGATGAGTCCTAGAAGGACACAACAGCTGTGTGATTCCAGCCTTTCGGCCCCTTACATTACAGATGAGTCTTAGAAGGACGAAACAGTGCAGTGTAATTCATTTTGTGTCAGTAAGGTAACATGTTCAGAGACTGCAGCTTGTTTTGTTGTACATATTAACTACTACACATCAACACAGAAAGTAGAATTGTTGTTAAATGGTCATTTATTAACGACAGGTACAAAGGTGTGACACTACAAGTTCACATTTTGTTTATATTTATCAACAAAGGTGGGGTTCAAATGATAAGCACCGATAAGGAGCGCAAGATGCATAGATGGATGAATTCATGATATGTAGAAAAATGCACCTCAATCCCCCGTGTGTGTGAGTTCATCTTTCGATCAATAGTTTACACGTAAATTATTCCTTATGATATGGAAACCTATGCATATTAATGATAGATTTTATGATTGAAAGATAAAACAGTATTAGTATATTTTTACCTCTGTCGCCTACGCTTGGGCGCTGTTGCAGGTAATGTTTGGGATTTGAACGACTTATATATTGTAGTAGACCTGGTTCGGTCGTATACGTCTTTGTTCAGTCATGCGTAACATCAAATAGCAATCCATTATTTAAGAAAATATTGATTGTTGTATCACTATCTATAATTCAAAGCATACGAGACAACTTATCTTGGGCTGTACTTATAATCAGGGAATTTCTGCTATCGTTATTGTAAAGCTGCCCCCCCCCCCTACACCTCTTTTCCCCCTTTCTATGGGTTGCTGTCTGCCAATGTTCCTGTAACTGTTAATACATTGTACTTAAATAAAAGGATGTATGCAGTATTACAGCAGAGAACATAAATGATTGTGGCCCGGACGCCATTGATTACTACTGAAGCCGGTTCGTCTCACAGAAAACAAAAATAATGTTGTGTAAATAACGACATAGCTATCTCGTTAAAACGGCTATGTCATCTTGTTTTCTTGCAATAACATTACTACGACACAGCTTAAACAATTTATCGTTATTATTTATAGTTAGTCATAATAATGTTATAATAATAAGTTTTCTCAGATAATTGTACCAGTCTCCGTAACATTTAACATTCATTGTCAGACTTTGAATGTTTATATGGCTTCAAACACATCAAGTCGTAGCAATTCATGATATATACCTATCAGTCGATTAATTATAGACATAACGTTTCACATCAATGGCAAGTGTGATATTCAATTCCTAGTATTGGCTGTTGTAAGCATAGATAACAATGTATTTTGGCAACAGCAATACATAAACTGAGGAAGATAAGTTTGCTGATTTTGAATATCAACACAGCGATTTCTTAAATCAAAAAAGCAAACTAATATTATTAATGTAATTTTACACTTGAGGGCTACAGTTACATGTACATAAATTTATATCACAAACCCAGTATCGTACGGCTTGAGAAAAGATTGGTTGATATGATTAGGTTATCTATTCTGTCTTTGCGTATTGCAGAGTTATCTTCTCTTGTGGGCAGGTATTGACTGTTACATCATTGGTTTGTGTGAGAAAATTACGTCGTTTTCTCAAAAATTGATGACGTTTCTCTTACAAACAAATGACGTAACAATCAATACCTGCTCTCAAGAGCAGATAACACTGCAATACGCAAAGACGGAATACATGAAGCAAGGGATATTCAAAGACCGTGCCTGAGTGTATAGCCATGTGTGATGGTGGTTTTATGTTGGTTAAGTACTTTATTGCGATAGTGCAGCTCTGATGTTTACTTTATAGTGTTGTCCTATTACATGTACTATGTTGAAGACACCCGGCACAGTATTCCATCTGGTTTAGTTAAGTTGACAAAAGATGAACCAGATGTTGCGATAAGCTTTTTTTGTTGAACATTTAGGAGGGAATACCAACTACCATTATAATGACTTTGGGATATCCTATTCTAGGGCCAGGACCCTTTACCTTCCTCACCTGTGCGAACATCCAACACTAAGGCATGTGTTCCTAGACGCTAGAGAATAAAAAAAGTTTTTTTGAAATTAAAAAGAAAGAACAAAAATCCCTTATCTTGCAATGAGTGAAGCAGATTTATTTTGTTACTTTTGTGTCTCCAAGAAGAGAGCACAAACGCGAATCCCCAGAAAACTACGACATTAGTAACTTCAAAATGCATGCAGTGGGTGCAGTTGGCAACAGCCTGTTTATTCTGTCCTAAATCTCTGACCTGCATGGATGCAGAGTGATACGGCTGGAACGTCCAAATGGGGACATAATCATTAAGTTTTAAAACCTGGCACAATCGTTAAAATATTTGTTGGTAGGAGACGTGCGTGTTCCCGGAAAACTGAAATCATCCTTGAAGAAAAGCACAAATGCATTTATCAAACTGATCAATCTTAGTTATACGTATTGTAACACAGTGTGGGCGATGATATCTGTAAACAAAAAGAAAATCATATATTGGTATCCTCATCGTTTGTTGCATTATAAATCGCACGTTTAATTCAATTATCGTAAACAAATAATGCAAAATAAGATAATACCAACTTCATTGCGCGTATATCTGATGATAAATTCCTGAAACAGTAACCTGTGATGTATCAGGCTTAATAAACATTATTGCATTAATCTGTTCAATACAGTATAATGTGTTTGAACAACTTACACTCTGCTAAACTGTGTTCCCAGATTTATTTTTATTATTTTTATTTCATATTAGACAATTGTCCTGCACATACATTTTAGTTGGTAGTTGAACCTGATCGGAATATGATATATTGGACCTTCCTGATAAAAAAAAAAGTAGGTAAGATTATCCATACATCGGATAGTAGCTTTTATTATGAGATAGAATATTAGATCATAGTGTTTGTTTGGTTTGTTTGGTTAAACGTCCTTTTTACATGTTCGGTCAGTTGAGAAAGTGCATCTGTGTGCAAACTATATGTTCTTATGTCGGCTTGAGGTAATTTGTTGGCGTATATGCCTCTTTGCGATAGAGCAAAGTTGATGACGACTTTGTAGTGTATTATCTCCCTGAAGTACCATGCCGAAGTCACCAGCACAATATCCAATCTGGTCGCATTATACTGACAGCATAAAACTTCATTTGTCTCTGAACCCATAGCTATCTTCGTTTTTGCGAACGCTCAATATCAAGACAAAAACGAGGTATTGCCACGCGTGATATAAGGAAACGTGTTTAAAACCTTAAATCAATAAATAAAGTTCCCAAACATTGTTATAGGTGCATCAGGCTTTTTGGTCATTTTTGTGTTTATCAGAACAAAGCAAATCCAAAATACTGCATGGTGGTTCCACATTAGTCGCCCCTTACGAAATATGCCGTAGATAATAGCAGAAATGTTAAAATTTCTGATGACCCGGCCTGCACAGGCAATATCGTAAGGAGCACTAGATCCGACTGACTTAATATCACCATATTGAAAACTAAAGACAGAAATTCGATCCTAGACCTAAAACAGGGTACATCGGGTTCCCATAAGGGGTAAGCACATTTTTTTTAATATAGGATCGCACAGTTATATAAAGGTTAATGACCTAAGACACTTATCTAACTGCATATTAAATACATCAAACAATAAAATCCGCAAATACAAATTTTCTACGATAATGTTTTCTTGGGATCAAAACTTAGGCAACTTTAAACACAACAAAAACTTAATAAAACACTTTAAATACATTTCATAACACGTGAACGTATGAATGCGAAAGTATTTTTCGTAAAAAATACTGTTTTGTTCTTTTCCGCTATTTCGTTAGTTTCTTTTTTATATTTTTTTTCTGATAAGTTATATAATAGATATTTTATATTCATTATGTATGCAACATATTTTTCGCTAATTGAAGAATTGCCGAAACTAACATCGGTGTTACAAAACACAAAATAACAAAATGGACAAAAATAGTTGTTTATGAGTATAAAATAGTAGGTGACTTGTAATTGTTAAAAGGTGTTATGAACCCAAGGGTCTTTGATCAAACAAAACTTTCTTTCCAATTTTGTTAACAGTGTCATTAGTATATATTTTCAAAATTATGTCCATTTTTGCTGTTGGAATAAAAGAGGAATACGTGATATATAGATAATTATACAGTCACCTCTTTGTTAAAGCTGAACGAAACTCGATTATAAAATCAGCCATCATCCTTAAATGGCAGTCTAAATTCACATAGCAAGAAGTAAAACCAATTGTTCGGCGATGGTATTGATCAGTTTTGATAGATGCCATTAATTTTTCAAAGGGCTTACCTTGCGAGCGTCATTATAGAGCTACTAGCTAGGAGCACACTTTTGATATACACCAGGACCGTTTAGGAGGACAACACACATCTAAAGAGTGACACAGCCATTACGTCTGGATACATACCTTTTCGACAAGCAACGATGGATACTCACAGCACAAGACTAATTATTATCTTTGTCCTGACGACTTTTGTCACCGCAGGTACGTTACTGTAAATGTTATATAGAACACTTTACTTATTTTCAAAGTTTGCTCCTGTGTAAAACGCACGGCATTACATTGTCTTACACCTTTTTGAGTTGATTAATAGTTTTATTGACTCATTTATCAGATCAGCACTATGTTTCAGTAAAAGGGTTTTTTTCTTACTCATTCATCTTTTCTCATTTTCTTATATGAATTTATCCATGTAATGCTCCTTTATGTATTCATTTATTTACTCATTTGAGGAATAACTGTGACTATTTCGGAGTTTATACCGTTATATCGACAACAACTGTTTTTTTCACTTTCTGAAGAGGTCGTTACGTTCCACACTTCACTCAGGACACCTGCTAAAACAACAGCGTTTTATCTAACAGTATCTTTTACTCAACGAAGTAACCCATTGAAGAGCAAAATGTTTGATTTAATAGACTTTGTAGCAGTTTTCTGAACCTATGCAACACACAGAGCCTCTGTCGTTCTGATTCCTCCAGCATACTCTTTCATTTCAGCGGTGTTAAATCAAAAGACCATTTATATACAACATGTTTTTCAAAGACAATAGAAAATACTATATTGACAATGTGATCTGTCTTTGGCTCACCATTATTCTTTTGAACCCGTTCATTCTACGTTATCTCCTAAAGGAAAGCTCGCTATATTATCTACTGTTTCAACCGCTTAACTCGATTGTTACTATTACTAAGATGTATTATCAGCCAGGCAGACTCTTGATGACAATAAATTAAGCCTTATATTAATCCGATAGGCCAGGGAAATGCACAGTTTGTTCCTAAAGGAATGCCTACTGCCTGCTGGAAAAATATTGCCACCGAGCTCGTTCGTTTTGAACTCAACTTCTGGAGTATGAAGTGTCGATAAACTTTGGCACTGAGCAGTTTGGATGAAAGCTTAGTTGAGAAACTAGCAGACAGGCAATAGGTCCGTAGAACAATTACAAAGAGGTTCTCGGAAAATTGTAATACGAAAGCAAGGCTAGCTAATGTTTTGTATTTCAAAAATGCTGATAATGTATAAATGGTTTTTTTTGGTAAGAAGGAAATAGTGTTTATAGACAAGGATTAAGTTATTAGGTGTTTTGTCTGCAGAGACAAGAACAAGAAGACTGTTGAGGGTGGTTTTGGACACCGGGGCAGAGAAACACAGACTTAAATGTTGTCTTCTATTAAGATCTTTATGTGCTTATTCCTTTAAAAACGATGATTTCTATAGATTTAACACACTTTTATGAAATGGTAACCTTGCTCTCATAACGGAACATGGAAAAGGTAAAAAAAAAATAGCATCTAAATAAGGTTGAAAAACAGTTTGCTTAAACAGGAAAAGAATAAAAACTAGGGATAAAATATAAATGAAACAAATAACGTTGGTGCTTCAGTAAATTATGGTAGTGCGTAAGCTGTAGAGTTGAATATGATAACTATCTTTTTGCTGGTAAATTCGATTTTAAGGATGCCTGTCCCACTGCATTGTGATTTTTGCCTATATACAGTAACTTCCCCTGAAGGTAGGGTGAAAGCCTATGGCGATTTAACATCACCGTCGGCCCCCGCTTGGAATTTCAAAACAAGATAAATACAAAAAGGTATGTGTATAGGAAGCTTAAATCAGGACCAGTTATTTTCAGAATTCATTTTATGACCAAATGGGACCTCATTGACTTGCACCAGTGTGGGTGTTAAAGGTGCGGTAATACAATTCCTCTTAGAACATTTAAATGACCCAATTACCTTAAAATTATATCATCATCGTGTGCAATATATTCCAACTGTTATTTTGCTACCAAATACTACACTATTTCAAGAAAGAACATTTCCTATTTTGACACGTTAATTTACATAGTTCTAAAACGAGTCTTTTTTTCATACTTGCTTGCAATTTGGCTACCAATAATAACTTTCAACACTGGGAATTTCAAAAAAAAATGACAACCGGTAAATTTGTCATATAACACTTTTGATTCAAAAAAAAGAAAAACATAGCTTTCTTTCCACTTTTCCTTTAAGTTGTGTCTCTTCATGACCAAAGGTCATTCGGTCTTGATAGTTGGCACGTATGTTGTTCATGTGAATGGATTTAAGTTTTGTAAACATTGATGACCTTGACCTTCTTAGTAGTTAAGAAAGAGTTGTCAAGACAAAGATTTTTAACAAATGGCCATAGCTCCTTAAAAATGGTCGAAATGAAAAAATACTACCCTGATGTCAAGGGTAATTACCATATCTGTAAACTTTCATTGCAATCGGCCCAGTAGTTTATGAGGCAGACAGAGCTTTTTTCAACAAAGGGCCACAAATCCTCTCAAAGTGTCGGAATGAAAATGTACTACTTGGATGCACAATGTCAGGGGGCAGTTACCATATTTATAAACTTCTGTTGAAATTGGCGCCATAGTTTTGGAGGAGTTGTCTGGATTAGCATTTTTCAACAAAGGGTCATTTCTCCGTAAAAAGGGGGTCAGATTGAAAAAAACAATACCGGTATGCACAACACCAGGTAGTAGTTATCGTATTTGAAAACTTTCGTTGAAATTGACCCCTTTGTTTTGGAGGGCATGTCCGGACAAGGATTTTTCAACAAAGGGCCATAACTTTGTAAAACAAGGGTCAGAATGAAAAAATATATACCTGGATGCACAACTGCAGATGGTAGTTATCATATCTGGGAACTTTCGTTGAAATTGGTCCATTACTTTAGAAGGAGTTGTCCGGACACGTTTTTGTCTACGGACAGACAGACGGACAGAAAAACTGATTCCATTATACTCCTTAACTTCGTTGCGGGGGGTATAATGAAGTGTATAATAGTTTTACTATTAAGATTATGTTATTATTTTTATATTATTGCATATCGTTGTCTATAACACAATCTCAACCTTTAGTAGTTCTCCAGCGGAACGATTACTTTGGCAGAATACATATGTAATATATATTCATGAGTTATTACTGTTGCACATAACTTTCAAACAAGGTTATATAATAAAGTGTTTTGGTATAATACATAAAAAACCCATTGATAATCAAATTTCCATGATTATGTGAAATTGGCCTTTGATCATGTTTGGCATGCTAAAAAAGTACTTTACCGATTTTGATATTTCATAAAAATGATTCTGTAGACAGAATATATATATGGAAAGTTTTTAAAGAAGTTTAAGATATAGATTACCATTGTAACTATATATAGGCAAGTTGACAATGTTGGATATATTTTGAATTTTGTGAAAATTTTGCATGTTTTTCTAATCAAAAGTATCACTACGCTTACTTCATGTATACCAATATGACATATTTAGTATCAAAATAACAAAAAATGTATGCACTGTACACTATCATAATTCATTTTCAAAATAACATTCTCCTATCACATTTATCTGTTATTTTGTAAGGATACCCCTGTCACTGAACCTGGTGTTATGAGGTCCACTACGGTTATCGGTTGTAATTAAGAATAACCTAATATCCAGTTATTGATCATTTTTACGTATCTACATATGGCATAAGAATAAAAAAAATCAAAGAGGGGGACAAATGCTGACCCCACCTTTCTTACGGGATGTAACTGTAGCACAGCTTGACCACACCACTTCTGTTGAACGGGTAGCACCATCTGTTGGAGCGATAGTATATCAATATAAAATTAAGGGTTCGAATACCGGTATAACACCGCTAATTTTTTTCTCTTTTACATTTAAAACATTATTGTTGATTATATATTTATTATTTCATCTTATTCCTTACAATCAAAGTTCTGCAAAGTACGTTTTTCTCTTCATGAATGATTTATCAAAGCCATAATATTGCCGGTAGAACAGTTTTCAACACTTAGTCACCATTTGTTTTCAATTGTACTGGGATCACCTAGCTTCCAGATGATAGTGGCAATATGTATAAAAAGGCTTACACAAACGAAAATTTTAAGAATTCTCTTTGTTAGTTTCCAAATGTCACCTAGAGTAGTTTTAGTGGTTACCCCTTGTAACAAAGAAATGTTTAAGTATGACTGCATCCAGGGCCCTTATTCAGGAAACCGCTCTCATGCTCAAGCAAGGATTTTGTGCTCATACCACCTGTAACTCACTTTATTCATGTCAAACGATCAAAAAGCCAAATGTAAATATTGAAAGCAATATGTATGTCTCTTCAAATTCTTTCCCGCTTATTGACAAAATAACGTTCTTTAATGAATTTATAACCGGGACAAGAAAGAAGGTTTGAGCACAAAATCAATCTTTGTAGATCATGGGAACGGTTTCGTGAATACGGGCCCTGGACTGAACAAACCAACAACAGGATCAACAGACTCATCAGATCCGTAGTGCACAGCTAGTGAAAAGAACAAACATGCAATGTTGGTCTCGTTGTATTTGATTTGATCATCAGTGATTTGATGATCATTTTTCTCACTAAAATATGGGCTGTCAGGAACAGAAAAAATAGTCAGAGGGATTGAAATGGTGATCTTAAGTTTGATTTTCTCAAAGGTTCAACCGTAAAACAACTTACATGTTGATAATAGTAGGAATAGAAGACCACGTTAAGGTTTGACAGTCACGATTTTCACCATTATGTCCAAAGGAATCTACAAGGAACTTTGCCAGAAGTATAAATTCGCCATCTATTCTGGCAGACGATTACACGGCACCGTCTTCCGGGAGATGAGGAACACGACAAAGAGGCAGTGTGAAATAAACTGTCACGTCATGGGCACGTGTCAGTCCATTAACTACAACAAGCTCGGCCTCTCTTGTCAACTCAACTGGAAAGCAGTTGTTAACAGCGATCTTCTCGGCCACTCACGTCAATGGGAATATGTCCACAAACAAACGCTGCTTCAGGTATTCATCATACCTTATAAACGATGTGCATGTTGCTTTATTAGTAACATTGGTTGATACATTTTGAAGTTATTTATTTGAAAAGTACTGCAGAACAATTAGAATTCCTGAAATGTTCAATATCACGATTATAATGCTACACACATTCGTGTTTCAACACAGCATCATTGCGTGTTGTGTACCAAAAGTTTAAACATTTCCGATAGTTCATCATGTATGTCATATCTTACCAGTTATATTGTTAACAATATCATGTATAATGTTTGTTTTAAGGCATACGACGTTGGGTGTCCTACCGCTCCGTGTCCATCCAACAGCATGTGTGTGTCAGTCACATCGGGCCTCATGACATGTGTGATAATAAGTAAGCTTGCTAATTAACCAAAGGAAGAAATTATATACTTGAAAATATAGCTTGAAGATTTTTTTCCCGTTCGTTCTGAAATATTTTATTCTCTTTATTTCAATTTATCAAAGTTATAAATCAATATTCCAGTGTGAATATTTTCGCGCTAATTGACTCAATGCGAAACGCACACATTTGTACAACTCAAAAGTTTCCACTTTTAAACATATTTTTTAACGGAACGTCGACGAGATTGTTAAGAGGAGAACGTTTTTTGATTTGTTTAATGAATATAAAGGTTTTAAAGTTTTTTGAGCGCATAAGGAACAGTACTGTATAATAAATGGAATGTGGTGATATGTTATATGAATGACAGATGATATGAATGTTTATTAGTTGAATGAGCATCAGAAAATGGGTAATACATTTGGGTTTGAAGAGCGAAATGCAGGTTTGTCACGTTGGGAACGGTATGGGTTCTGGTGATTTAAGGGATGAATGTATATAATGTGATAAAACGATGTTTATATACAATGTGATAAAAAGGTGTTTATATATAATGTGATTAAACGGTGTTTATATATAAGGTGATAAAACGGTGTTTATATACAATGTGATAAAAAGGTGTTTATATATAATGTGATAAAACGATGTTTATATATAATGTGATAAAACGGTGTTTATATATAATGTGATAAACGGTGTTTATATGTAATGTGATAAAACGGTGTTTATATATAATGTGATAAAACGGTGTTTATATATAATGTGATTAAACGGTGTTTATATATAATGTGATAAAACGGTGTTTATATATAATGTGATAAAACGGTGTTTATATATAATTTGATAAAACGATGTTTATATATAATGTGATACAAACGGTATGGGTTTGGGGGGATTTCCGGGGGATTTGTTTGGTAAATATAAAGGATGTGATGGAAATTTGGATACATCGGCAGATTATGTGAATGTTAGCGGAAGTTTGCGAGGATATATGGAATATTTAAGAAGTCTTTAGGAAGAAGTCCCTGCAAGTGAACTTTTTACAACGTGGGATCGCAAAAAATAGGATTTGAGGAGTTTGACGTATTAGCATAAAGAGATATGCAGCTTTTCGTGTTCAATGGTTTAACTAGATGCGATAGATATAGCTGGCAGAGTGTTTCTAATTGATTAATGGATTACCATAGAGAGAAGCGACGGTGTAAGTGAGCAAGAGTTTAAAGAGGAAGGGAAAAAACTAGCGGACGAGTTAGTTAGGATTGATGGGGTGAGACAGAAAAAAATAGAAGTTCGAGTCAGAAATGGTGAAACGAGCCGAGACAGAAGGAAACAGAAGATTGAGTCAAAAATTGAAAAAAATTGAAACTGTAATATTTTAACGGGGGAGAAAGTGAGGCTGTGCGAGTGAGCAAGATTTCTTGATGAAGTGAGATAGAGAGAAATAGAAGTATAGTAAGGGTTAAACGGAGTGAACGAAAGAAAACCAGCAGTATAGACAGGTAGGGTTTTGATTGGGTGACATAAAGAGAACAGGATTGACGATGTGAGTAAGAAATCATTTATTGGGGATATGATGAACTGAATATGCAATGGAGCGTGGGTAATAGAGGCGAAATATCTTGGTGTTCTAATTACACAGATTGTGGTGTTGCGCCTGAGGGAAAAAATACCAAACCGCTTGGCAGTCGAACGACAACAATAGGACATTCAGTCAAGTATCAATGCATCGACAATTCCTATTTTGCAAATGGCATTGAACGGCGGGATTGCATGCCAAATGGTCAACTTTCAGGAGAGGATATCATCTGTATTCCGTTCCGTGAGTGTTTATATGTGTTGGTTCTTACACCTATTACATCATGCTTCATGTGACACGTTTTGCTATGAAAAATCTTTCCAAATCGTTCGTAAGACAACATTGAATGAACTTTCTTAAGCACAAGGTGTGAGCATGTAGGTGTCGAACTTTTGAACATTGTTAAGAACAATTAGGTACTTTGTGATGAAAAAGCCCAAGAGAGTACTGAATTGCCACAACAAGACCATCATCCGAAATTAAAAATCGATCTCACTAGGGCAACATATGAACAAAGGACAGATTTTCATTGAGACCTTTTCAAAAATACCAGGAAAATAAGACACTGTGTTCTAAACGATTAGCGTTTTCTACTTAACAGAAACACCTTCCACTTTAATCAAGGTCAAATAAAAAAAGTCTTTTTCCCACACCTAAAGCTCGGAATAAATGCGGGAATAACAAATATTATCTGAAACCTATTAAAGACGAATATACTGCTTGAGCATCTACTTTCAAGCTAAAAAGTATCAACATTTTTTTATAATTTATCACCTTCCATGTTTTTTTAACATTCAAAGATACTTGTGTTAACAATAATGTGTCAATAAGCAATGCGTGCAACACAAAAGAACGTTCATTTCCAATTTCAAATTTGCGTCACCAATAAGTATTTATGGCTTTGCAATCGGCAATTCTCAATATCAACTTAGCTTCTAAGTTACAACATCTTTCGTTTAATTTTCTGAACAATCTTCCATGTTTTCAGGTATTTCAAGCTTTGTCAATTTAGTGCTGGAGATAGGGAGTTCGAAGATTAGACATAGCACCGATCATAACATGTCTTTATGTGTATTTTGTTTTTCAGTGTTATGTATATTACAATATATTTTTACATTATTTTGTACGAAATGTGTATACCTATTATAACATACATGTCATTTATAAAACGTGTCGATATATATTGAAAACTTGATGATCGTGTGCATATTTTATGCAATTTTAATGGCGAAAGGTTCACTGAAGTAGTTAGACAAAAGTACAAAAATAAAACAAAACAATCAAGACATGAATTGAAGTATCAATTTACCATACATTATGTTTAATACCATACATGATATTAACGAAAAGACTTATTCCCAAGATTGGAAAACAGAAACTAGCTTTAATTTTCTTTCTTTCTTTTTCAGGATGCGGGACAGTGTTTTCTAGTATTCATATTAGCTCGCATGAAATTCAGTGTTTTTCCAATGGTCAATGTAAGGTAATTTACACCTGTAGATATGGCGCACCCGTTGAGATAGGTTGTTCATCAAGCGGCCAATGGAGTTCTACAGACATTCGCTGCTAGCGAGTGAATCTCCCCCAAAGGTTTATTCACAAGCTGGTGATCAACATGGAAACGGTGGTTAGGGTAAGGAGCAGGTGATGATATTTAGAAGCTAAACAGACATAATTTAACGACTAAGAAGACAATTATATATTGGTTTGATGTATCGAGTCTTTTTCATAACGTACATGGGTTACGGGGTTTCTTATCATTTACACAATCATCTAAGCAATACAACATGGTGTCATTTGTATTATTATTATGTATATAAAATGTCCTCTGGTTACACATTTATTTAATTTACACATCGTTGGTATATTGTGTGTCCTTGTTTCATGGTATATCTATTGAAAATTCTTATTAACAACGTGTAAGACTTGACAGAGTACATCCCGTATTAGTCATCGAAACGTCACATATAATCACTTATTGGTTGTGCTACATGAATCTTTCAATCCATCTTAACCCACCTTAGAAATATTTAACGTATACTATAATATGTATTATTGTATTTCCATTATGATGTTTATATAAATAATCTTGTCCATAACATTTGTTTTGCCAAACAGAAATTGTTCCTAGCCGAGTCTGTAGAAATCGGCTAGTGTTTTACCAGGGGCTTATCGTTGATATATTGTGTGTCTTTGCTTCAATATATATATATATGGAATTTTTGCAATGTGATGTTTATGAAATAATCCAGTCCATCACATTTTTTTTAATTTTTTTTATTCTGTTTAAATATTTGTCTTTTTCATCATTATGTTTATATAACCTTCTTGTCGTATTTTTCAAACTCCAAAGGTATGATAAATGTCCGTTTAAAACATTGCAATTGTCTTGTTCACTTGTCAAATTCGTAATCATTGTGGTAAATACCTCTTTATGTGATTTACAAAAACCTATATTGGTCTGGTATGTTACTTATCTTTTACTTGATGATATATTTAAACATGTTCTACCACATTTCACAGTCGCCTTCCCTTTCTGCTACGGACAAAATAAACTGTTTGATCCCTCCAGATTAAGATGCTTATATGCGTACACATGTCGAAATTAACCTTGTATTTTTGTACGGGACAATTCAAGGCATTCTCGTTCATTCTAACCTTCGGGACGGACAAAGAAAGCCATGTATAAACCTCGGTTTTTCTTCCGTAGCTTTTCCTCGAGTTGTAATGCCCTTAGCATAACGACGACATGCCCATTTGTCATATATACATGTTGATTTTAGGTTCTTTTTTATATATGTGTAAGCTTAATATAAGTTGAAATAACTTGTTTCCTTATTGTTGTAAAATAAATAAAGTTTATATATGTGTATGTGAAATCAACGATGAATTTTTCTCTTGGTGTTTTTTAGCGTTTGATTATGGTCTTTACCTCCCTTGGAGTTATTGAGCGTTTGATTATGGTCGTTACCTCCCTTGGTGTTATTAAGTGTTTTATTATGGTCGTTACCTCCCTTGGTGTTATTAAGCGTTTGATTATGGTCGTTATCTCCCTTGGTGTTATTAAGCGTTTTATTATAGTCGTTACCTCCCTTGGTGTTATGGAGCGTTTGATTATGGTCGTTATCTCCCTTGGTGTTATCTAGCGTTTGATTATGGTCGTTACCTCCCTTGGTGTTATTGAGTGTTTGATTATGATCGTTACCTCCCTTGGTATTATTGAGCGTTTGATTATGGTCGTTATCTCCCTTGGTGTTATCTAGCGTTTGATTATGGTCGTTACCTCCCTTGGTGTTATTTAGCGTTTGATTATGGTCGTTACTTCCATTGGTGTTATTGAGCGTTTGATTATGATCGTTACTCCCTTGGTGTTATTGAGCGTTTGATTACGGGCGTTACCTCCCTTGGTGTTATTGAGAGTTTGATTATGGTCGTTACCTCCCTAGGTGTTATTTAGCGTTTGATTATGGTAGTTACCTCCCTTGGTGTTATTGAGCGTTCTTGGTGTTATTTAGCGTTTGATTATAGTCGTTAGTTATCTCCCTTGGTGTTATTGAGCGTTTGTTTGTGGTCGTTATCTCCCTTGGTGTTACTTGGGGTTTGATTATGGCCGTTATCTCCCTTGGTGTTATTGAGCGTTTTATTATGGTCGTTACCTCCATTGGTGTTATTGAGGGTTTGATTATGGTCGTTATCTCCCTCGGTGTTATTGAGCGTTTGATTGTGGGCGTTACTCCCTTGGTGTTATTGAGCGTTTGTTTGTGGTCGTTATCTCCCTTGGTGTTATTAAGCGTTTGATTATGGTCGTTACCTCCGTTGGTGTTATTTGGCGTTTGATTATGGTCGTTACCTCCCTTGGAGTTATTGAGTGTTTGATTATGATCGTTACCTCCCTTGGTGTTATTGAGAGTTTGATTATGGTCGTTACCTCCCTAGGTGTTATTTAGCGTTTGATTATGGTCGCGTTACCTCCCTTGGTGTTATTTGGCTTTTGGTCGTTATCTCCCTTGGTGTTATCTAGCGTTTGATTATGGCCGTTACCTCCCTTGGTGTTATTTAGCTTTTGATTATGGTCGTTACCTCCCTTATTTAGCGTTTGATTATGGTCGTTCTCTCCCTAGCGTTTGATTATGGTCGTTATCTCCCATGATGTTATTTGGCGTTTGATTATGGTCATTACCTCCCTTGGTGTTATAGAGCGTTTGATTATGGTCGTTACCTCACTTCGTGTTATTTAGCGTTTGATTATGGTCGGTATCTCCCTTGGTGTTATTTAGTGTTTGATTATGGTCGTTACCTCCCTTCGTGTTATTTAGCGTTTGATTATGGTAGTTACCTCCCTTGGTGTTATTGAGCGTTTGATTTTGGTCGTTATCTCCCTTGGTGTTATCTAGCGTTTGATTATGGCCGTTACCTCCCTTGGAGTTATTTAGCGTTGGATTATGGTCGTTACCTCCCTTGGTGCTATCTAGCGTTTGATTATGGTCGTTACCTACCTTGATGTTATTTAGCGTTTGATTATGGTCGGTACCTCCCTTGGTGTTATTTAGCGTTTGATTATAGTCGTTACCTCACTTGGTGTTATTTAGCGTTTGATTATGGTAGTTACCTCCCTTGGTGTTATTGAGCGTTCTTGGTGTTATTTAGCGTTTGATTATGGCCGTTATCTCCCTTGGTGTTATTGAGTGTTTGATTATGATCGTTACCTCCCTTGGTATTATTGAGCGTTTGATTATGGTCGTGATCTCCCTTGGTGTTATTTAGCGTTTGATTATAGTCGTTACCTCCCTTGGTGTTATTTAACGTTTGAATTTGGCGTTTGATTATGGTCGTTACCTCCGTTGGTGTTATTTGGCGTTTGATTATGGTCGTTGCCTCCCTTGGTGTTATTAAGTGTTTGATTATGGTCGTTAGTTATCTCCCTTGGTGTTATTGAGCGTATGATTATGGTCGTTATCTCCCTTGGTGTTCTTGAGCGTTTGATTATGGTCGTTATCTCCCTCGGTGTTATTGAGCGTTTGATTGTGGGCGTTACTCCCTTGGTGTTATTGAGCGTTTCTCTTGGTGTTTTTTAGCGTTTGATTATGGTCGTTACGTCCCTTGGTGTTATTTAGCGTTTGATTATAGTCGTTACCTCCCTTGGTGTTATTTAGCTTTTGATTATGGTCGTTACCTCCCTTATTTAGCGTTTGATTATGGTCGTTATATCCCTTGGTGTTATTTAGTGTTTGATTATGGTCGTTATCTCCCTCGGTGTTATTGAGCGTTTGATTGTGGGCGTTACTCCCTTGGTGTTATTGAGCGTTTCTCTTGGTGTTTTTTAGCGTTTGATTATGGTCGTTACGTCCCTTGGTGTTATTTAGCGTTTGATTATAGTCGTTAGTTATCTCCCTTGGTGTTATTTAGCGTTTGATTATAGTCGTTACCTCACTTGGTGTTATTTAGCGTTTGATTATGTGATTATGGTCGTTACTTCCATTGGTGTTATTGAGCGTTTGATTATGATCGTTACTCCCTTGGTGTTATTAAGCGTTTGATTGTGGTCGTTATCTCCCTGGGTGTTATTGAGCGTTTGATTATGGACGTTATCTCCCTTGGTGTTATTGAGTGTTTGATTATGATCGTTACCTCCCTTGGTATTATTGAGCGTTTGATTATGGTCGTGATCTCCCTTGGTGTTATTTAGCGTTTGATTATAGTCGTTACCTCCCTTGGTGTTATTTGGCGTTTAATTATGGCCGTTATCTCCCTTGGTGTTACTTGGGGTTTGATTATGGCCGTTATCTCCCTTGGTGTTACTTGGGGTTTGATTATGGCCGTTATCTCCCTTGTTGTTATTTGGCGTTTGATTA
Source organism: Mizuhopecten yessoensis (assembly GCF_002113885.1). Taxonomy (NCBI): domain Eukaryota; kingdom Metazoa; phylum Mollusca; class Bivalvia; order Pectinida; family Pectinidae; genus Mizuhopecten; species Mizuhopecten yessoensis. Next base: position 10,230 of record NW_018408468.1, on the reverse strand, counting down.
TTGTCGTTACCTCCTTTGGTGTTATTTGGCGTTTTATTATGGTCGTTATCTCCCTTGTTGTTATTTGGCGTTTGATTATGGTCGTTACCTCCTTTGGTGTTATTTGGCGTTTTATTATGGTCGTTATCTCCCTTGGTGTTATTGAGCGTTTGATTATGGTCGTGGTCTCCCTTGGTGTTATTTAGCGTTTGATTATGGGCGTTATCTCCCATGTTGTTATTTGGCGTTTGATTATGGTCGTTACCTCCTTTGGTGTTATTTCGCGTTTTATTATGGTCGTTATCTCCCTTGGTGTTATTGAGCGTTTGATTGTGGTCGTTACTCCCTTGGTGTTATTGAGGGTTTGATTATGATCGATACCTCCCTTGGTGTTATTAAGCGTTTTATTATGGTCGTTACCACCTTTGGTGTTATTTAGCGTTTGATTATGGTCGTTATCTCCCTTGGTGTTATCTAGCGTTTGATTATGGTCGTTACCTCCCTTGGTGTTATTAAGTGTTTGATTATGGTCGTTACCTCCCTTGGTGTTATTAAGTGTTTGATTATGGTCGTTACCTCCCTTGGTGTTATTTGGCGTTAAATTATGGCCGTTATCTCCCTTGGTGTTACTTGGCGTTTGATTATGGCCGTTATCTCCCTTGTTGTTATTTGGCGTTTGATTATGGTCGCCCTTGGTGTTATTGAGCGTTTGATTATGGTCGTTATCTCCCTTGGTGTTATTTAGCCTTTGATTATGGTCGTTACATCCCTTGGTGTTATTGAGCGTTTGATTGTGGTCGTTATCTCCCTTGTTGTTATTTACCCTTGGTGTTATTTAGCGTTTGATTATGGTCGTTACCTCCCTTGGTGTTATCTAGCGTTTGATTATGGTCGTTATCTCCCTTGGTGTTATTTAGCCTTTGATTATGGTCGTTACATCCCTTGGTGTTATTGAGCGTTTGATTATGGTCGTTACCTTCCTTGGTGTTATTAAGCGAGCCTTTGATTATGGTCGTTACATCCCTCGGCGTTATTGAGCGTTTGATTATGGTCGTTTCCTCCCTTGGTGTTATCTAGCGTTCGATTATGGTCGTAACCTCCCTTGCTGTTATTAAGTGTTTGATTATGGTCGTTACCTTCCTTGGTGTTATTAAGCGAGCCTTTGATTATGGTCGTTAACTCCCTTGGCCTTGGTGTTATTTAGTGTTTGATTATGGTCGTTACCTCCCTTGGTGTTATTTAACGTTCTATTATGGCCGTTACCTCCCTTGGTGTTATTGAGCGTTTGATTATGGTCGTTCTCTCCCTTGGTGTTATTTAGCGTTTGATTATGGTCGTGATCTCCCTTGGTGTTATCTAGCGTTTGATTATGGTCGTAACCTCCCTTGGTGTTATTAAGTGTTTGATTATGGTCGTTACCTCCCTTGGTGTTAACTAGCGTTTGATTATGGTCGTTACCTCCCTTGGTGTGATTTAGCATTTGATTATGGTCGTTACCTCCCTTGGTGTGATTTAGCATTTGATTATGGTCGTTACCTCCCTTGGTGTTAATTAGCGTTTGATTATGGTCGTTACCTCCCTTGGGGTTATTGAGCGTTTGATTATGGTCGTTACCTCACTTCGTGTTATTTAGCGTTTGATTATGGTCGTTCCCTCCCTTGGTGTTATTTAGTGTTTGATTATGGTCGTTACCTCCCTTGGTGTTATAGAGCGTTTGATTATGGTCGTTACCTCCCTTGTTGTTATTTGGCGTTTGATTATGGTCGTTATCTCCCTTGGTGTGATTTAGCATTTGATTATGGTCGTTACCTCCCTTGGTGTTATTGAGCGTTTGATTATGGTCATTACCTCCCTTGGTGTTACCTAGCGTTTGATTATGTTCGTTATCTCCCTTGGTGTGATTTAGCCTTTGATTATGGTCGTTTCCTCCCTTGGTGTTACCTAGCGTTTGATTATGGCCTCCCTTGGTGTTATAGAGCGTTTGATTATGGTCGTTACCTCCCTTGGTGTTATAGATTGTTTGATTATGGTCGTTACCTCCCTTTGTGTAATCTAGCGTTTGATTATGGTCGTTATCTCCCTTGTTGTTATTTGGCGTTTGATTATGGTTGTTATCTCCCTTGTTGTTATTTGGCATTTGATTATGGTCGTTACCTCCCATGGTGTTATTGAGCGTTTGATTATGGTCGTTACCTCCCTTGGTGTTATCTAGCGTTTGATTATGGTCGTTATCTCCCTTGGTGTTATTGGGCGTTTGATAATGGTCGTTATCTCCCTTGGTGTTATTTAGCGTTTGATTATGGTCGTTATCTCCCTTGTTGTTATTTGGCGTTTGATTATGGTCGTTACCTCCCTTGGTGTTATTTACCGTTTGATTATGGTCGTTATCTCCCTTTGTGTTATTGAGCGTTTGATTGTGGTCGTTACTCCCTTGGTGTTATTGAGCGTTTGATTATGGTCCTTTCCTCCCTTGGTGTTATTTGGCGTTTGATTATTGTCGTTACATCCATTAGTGTTATTTAGCGTTTGATTATGGTCGTTATCTCCCTTGGTGTTATTGAGCGTTTGATTGTGGTCGTTATCTCCCTTGTTGTTATTTAGTGTTTGATTATGGTCGTTATCTCCCTTGGTGTTATTTAGCGTTTGATTATAGTCGTTACCTTCCTTGGTGTTATTAAGCGTTTGATTATGGTCGTTACCTCCCTTGGTGTTATTTAGCGTTTGATTATGGTCGTTATCTCCCTTGGTGTTAGTTAGCGTTTGATTATGGACGTTACCTCCCTTGGTGTTATTTAACGTTCGATTATGGTCGTTACCTCCCTTGGTGCTATTGAGCGTTTAATTATGGTCGTTCTGTCCCTTGGTGTTTTTTAGCCTTTGATTATGGTCGTTAACTCCCTTGGTGTTATTGAGCGTTTGATTATAGTCGTTATCTCCCTTGGTGTTATTGAGCGTTTGATTATGGTCGTTACCTCCCTTGGTGTTATTTGGCGTTTGATTATGGTCGTTATCTCCCTTGGTGTTATCTGGCGTTTGATTATGGTCATTACCTCCCTTGGTGTTATTTAGCGTTTGATTATGGTCGTTACCTCCCTTGGTGTTATTTAGCGTTTGATTATGGTCGCCTCCCTTGGTGTTATTGAGCGTTTGATTATGGTCGATACATCCCTTGGTGTTATTGAGCGGTTGATTATGGTCGTTACCTCCCTTGGTGTTATTTAGCGTTTGATTATGGTCGTTACATACCTTGGTGTTATTGAGCGTTTGATTATGGTCGTTACCTCCCTTGGTGTTATAGAGCGTTTGATTATGGTCGATACATCCCTTGGTGTTATTGAGCGTTTGATTATGGTCGTTACCTCCCTTCGTGTTATTTAGCCTTTGATTATGGTCGTTATCTCCCCTGCTGTTATTTAGCCTTTGATTATGGTCGTTACCTCCCTTGGTGTTATTGAGCGTTTGATTATGGTCGTTACCTCCCTTCGTGTTATTGTGCGTTTGATTATGGTCGTTACCTCCATTGGTGTGATTTAGCGTTTGATTATGGTCGTTACCTCTCTTGGTGTTATTTAGCGTTTGATTATGGTCGTTACCTCCCTTGTTGTTATTTAGCGTTTGATTATGGTCGTTATCTCCCTTGGTGTTATTTAGCATTTGATTATGGTCGTTACCTCCCTTGGTGTTATTGAGCGTTTGATTATGGTCGTGTTATCACTTCGGTCATTACCTCCCTTGGTGTTATTTATTATCTCCCCTGCTGTTATTTAGCCTTCGATTATGGTCGTTACCTCCCTTGGTGTTATTGAGCGTTTGGTTATGTTCGTTACCTCCATTTGTGTTATTTAGCGTTTGATCATGGTCGTTACCTCCCTTGGTGTTATTTAGCGTTTGATTATGGTCGTTATCTCCCTTGGTGTGATTTAGCATTTGATTATGGTCGTTACCTCCCTTGGTGTTGTTGAGCGTTTGATTATGGTCGTGATCTCCCTTGGTGTTATTGAGCGTTTGATTATGGTCGTTACCTCCCTTGGTGTTATTTAACGTTTGAATATGTTCTTAACTCCCTTTGTGTTATTGAGCGTTTGATTATGGTCGTTACCTCCCTTGCTGTTATCTAGCGTTTGATTATGGTCATTATCTCCCTTGGTGTTATAGAGCGTTTGGTTATGGTCGTTACCTCCCTTGGTGTTATTAAGCGTTTTATTATGGTCGTTACCTCCCTTGGTGTTATTGAGCGTTTGATTATGGTCATTACCTCCCTTGGTGTTATTTAGCGTTTGATTATAGTCGTTACCTCCCTTGGTGTTATTGAGCGTTTGATTGTGGTCGTTATCTCCCTTGGTGTTATTGAGCGTTTGATTATAGTCATTACCTCCTTTGGTGTTATTTAGCGTTTGATTATAGTCGTTACCTCCCTTGGTGTTATTGAGCGTTTGATTATGGTCGTTACTCCCTTGGTGTTATTAAGGTAGCAGAGTACAGTTGCATACGGTGGCCATGGGTGATATTTTTATACAATGAATAACCCCTGTGATATAACATGTATCAACATTTTGATTTTGGGCATTTACAAATCTGGGTCTAACATCAAAAGCTAGCTTTTCATGTAGTCTATTTTTGTACTCAGCACATGTGTAAATATTGTGAAAAATCCACCGGAATGACCTATGCTAAAACGTGAATATTTCTGTTACCGAGTAGGCGATATTTAATATGAGACTTGTTTTAAGAAAAACAATTCTACCTGCGGGGGTCAAATTCTGGGTTAAAAATCATGATTTTTTGCATATGTTGGTGTTTTTTGATGTGGTAACCATGGTTTCACAAGTCCCATTTATTTCTGAAAAAAAGCCTTTTTATGCTTGATTCAGCATCACTTTCATTCATTATTGCTTAAAACTACTCAAAACGTTTAAAAGGTTACATATAAAGGTCAATATATAGGTCAATAGCCTATAACCTGTGGATATATAAAGGGGGA
>NW_018408468.1:0-2099 GCF_002113885.1 Mizuhopecten yessoensis | reverse complement strand
TTATTTTTAGGGTCAAGCCATTTCTACTGTACTCTGCCACCTAAGCGTTTGACTATGGTCGTTACCTCCCTTGGTGTTATTGAGCGTTTGATTATGGTCGTTACCTCCCTTGGTGTTATTGAGCGTTTGATTATGGTCGTTACCTCCCTTGGTGTTATTTAGCTTTTGATTATGGTCGTTAACTCCCTTGGTGTTATTTGGCGTTTGATTATGGTCGTTATCTCCCTTGGTGTTATTTAGCGTTTGATTATGGTCGTTATCTCCCTTGGTGTTATTTAGCGTTTGATTATGGTCGTTACCTTCCTTGGTGTTATTTAGCTTTTGATTATGGTCGTTACCTCCCTTGGTGTTATTTAGCTTTTGATTATGGTCTTTACCTCCCTTGGTGTTATTTGGCGTTTGTTTATGGTCGTTATCTCCCTTGGGGTTATTTAGCGTTTGATTATGGTCGTTATCTACCTTGGTGTTATAGAGTGTTTGATTATGGTCGTTTCCTCCCTTGGTGTTATTTAGCGTTTGATTATGGTCGTTATCTCCCTTGGTGTTATAGAGTGTTTGATTATGGTCGTTTCCTCCCTTGGTGTTATTTAGCGTTTGATTATGGTCGTTTCCTCCCTTGGTGTTATTTAGCTTTTGATTATGGTCGTTACCTCCCTTGGTGTTATTGAGCGTTTGATTATGGTCGTTACCTCCCTTGGTGTTATTAATGGTTTTATTATGGTCGTTATCTCCCTTGGTGCATTGGCAATCTATTTCATTTCGGTGTTAATTCTTAACTAATGTTTACCTCTTTTTATTTGAAACATATTGATCACTCTTGGAAAGATTTTGAAAGATATTTCTCTAATACAATCCTATTGACTGTTACACAAATCAATGTGATTTGTTTAAGTAAGAAAAAAAATATGAAATGTACATTTTGCCACGGGGAAACCAATCTGATAGTTTTCACTACATAGGGGGAAACAACTGAAACACATCTTTATATTTGAATTGCTTTTTGTTTTCTCTGTTCATTTCTGTTTCAAATTTAACAATATTCTGTGTGAGTTTTTTATTTTTTTATTTTGTAATAAAATGTTATCTCATAATTCTCAGTTATTGTGCATTTAGTTATCGACAGAAATTACCATTTATTCCGAACAACACCATCGGTGTTCATTAATAAAGCGAACTGTGTGAGCAAATCTTATTGCAGTTCACTCCATTGGACAAATAGATAGAATATGTTTGTAAATATAAGAGTACGAAAATACAAAACAAGAGATATAACCAGCATATTACGATATGTTAACATCAAAATACGAGATATTTACTCGACAGTACGAGAAATAGACATAAATGTACGCTTGTTACAAATGTAACAAAGATCATTATTAATGCAATGTCTCTGCTGGGAGTCGAATTCGGGACTCCTTATTTACTAGTCTTACGCTCACCTAATGAGCTAAACAGAAATTCTCCCTGGCCGATTCGGTATAAAGCGGCTAGTATTTCACCAGGGTGACATAGTAACCCTACAGGAAAGAACTCCCCCCGAGTTTTCACGGAAAAATATTTGCCAATATTTCCTGGGTCCCTTCGCGGGAGTGAACGTAACAGTGGTCATTAATTTTGAAGCTTCGGCGCGCTTAAGTGTCGAACCCGGGACCTCTGATTTACTAGTCTTACGCTCTACAGAAAGAACTTAAAAAAAATTGTTCCTAGCCATGTTGGTAGAAATCGGCTAGCATTTTACCAGGGGGCGTATCATTATGTACTAACAATGTATATTATTCATGCAATATTTTTTAATTAACATATCGTTGATATAGAATGTTTCGTTGTTTCATAATATATGTTAAATATTCTAATTCACAACATTTTAACGTATAGTGTAACATGTATCATTGCATTACCATTACGATGTTTATGGTAGAAATCGGTTGATATTTCACCAAGGTGCGTACTCCCCTTTCAGAAAAGAGTTCGTTCCGAGTTTTCAGGGGGGCATAGTGATTTTTTTTCGAAAATTCGCTTAGGATAAAAATTAGGAACTGTTCATATCGTCCTGTTTTTGGCGAATGACGAAAGAAAAAGAACTAAGACATGTTAAATAT
>NW_018408467.1:7936-14825 GCF_002113885.1 Mizuhopecten yessoensis | reverse complement strand
TCAATATCCACAACTTCTGTAGATACTGAACCAATAATTGAAACAATAAATACTTCTACCCATTCAATAAATAATACTATCATTACTCAACAAGATGTTAAAGATCAACTGTCCCTCTAAGATACTAATAAACCTGCTGGACCTGATGGTATGAAACCAAAAATATTTAAACAACTACAGCCATCTATCACTCTTCCTCTAACTTTACCTTTCAATAAAACACTTGAAACAGGTTATATTCCTCTAAGCTGAATGACAGCTAACATAATTGCGATTTAAAAAGGAAAAGGTTTAGCTAATGAGGTAGGCAATTATAGGTAAAAATCTTTTTTTTAAATCTTTATAATTATTTTACTATGCATCACATTATAACAAAACATCAATCTGGTTTCACTCCAAATGATTGATTCACCTGTTAATCAATTACTCTCCATATACCACACAATTGTTAATTGTCTTGATCAAAATCAGGAAATTTTATTTATCTTCTGTGAGCAAGGCTTTTGATAGGGTCTGGCATGATGGGCTTTTACATAAATTAGAAACCTTTGGTAGTACAGGTAATCTTCTAAACTGGGTCCGAAATAAATGCAATTCCATTAGCGGTTGCGACTCAGTACAGTTATCTTTTTTATGTTCCATACTGGTTTCCTTTTGATTTGACAGAAATATGAGATAAATTGAAAACCAGCTCATCCGGGACTCCAGATTGTGATATTTTACAACAAAATCAGTTCGGAATACACAATTTCCTAACCCAATAGATTGACGCGTTATATTTTCGACCAGCATGGTTTAAGTGCAGAGCCGTGGTATTACATTAACCGGAAGTAAGAAAATGTATCGGTTGCCAGCTGTACGATTAATGGAATTTACAGGTTTTTACTCATCTTTTTACATTCACATACATTATCCGAAAAGGGCTTCTACCAGGTGCCAGCTTTGCTCATGTACATGTAGTTGATATGACTGAAATGTTCGATATCTTCTCCCGCTTTCCTGTGTGTTCGTATTCAGGTAACGCCTTAGTCATATAATTATCTTATATTTACCATACATCTCATATTTGTCAATATGAAAATATATATAAATAGCAGGCATTATATATCATACAAAAACGTCGTAAATGCAGATTTATGTACGTGTGACGATCGGCAGTCCACTGCAAGTAAAACGTTGCCTTTGTCAAACATTTAAGTGGCTATGATTGCTGAATTGATGATACACGAACAAAACACATTCATAATTGAGAATCTTATTTTTTTAATGACCAATAGCTGATTTCATGATGTAAATATTGAAATGGAACAATGCATTCAGTTTGTTATTGTCATACTGGTATGAATCGTTAGCGCAATGATCGAGTGCAACAGCTGTTTTTACAACAATGGATTATCTGGCTGCTAGGATATTATCAGCGGAGTGCTGTAGATCAGATCAAAGCTTTTAAATGTTTAAATGTCAGTATAGATTCCAGTATATTACCGAGATATTGAGCTAGAAAAAGGAAAATACATATGAAGGCGATGGAGCGTTCACGTGAGGTTTTTTACGTTATGCCAAGCCATGACCCTACCCAAGACACTGCTTTGAAAATAGCTCCACCTACATATGAACCAACTGTATGCACGGCAACATTAATCACTTGGTTGATTACCCGTACTACCAAACTTGGCTTCCTAGCCACATCTCGCTGACGTTCATTTTCTCTTTCCTGATGGGACCGATAACTGTTTTCTCGTTTCTCCTGAATACGGTTATACATCTGATAAAGTGTATCCACGTCCTCCTTGAACTGATAATTTTTGTCGTCTTGATCTTTCACATAATCCTTAAGATGTCGAAATACAGCCTCACCCTTTTCAACTTTCCGTTCTGTCGTTCTTTTACTTTCATCTAGATCTTCAAGTATTTTATCTGTTTCTCTCAACTTTCCCAATATTTTATTATTCTTTTTATTTAAATCAGTCTTCAACACAAGTATTTCTTTTTCAACTAAAGTATCCATTTGTTTCTTTGTCTTTGCCATTTCTCTATTTGCTGTTTCAATGTTTTGTTCCATTTCTGATAATTCTATAGTCAACGTTTCGATGTTTTCATCTGTGTTTCTTGCTTTCATCAACAGGTTCTCAACTTCAACCTCCAAGATTTTCGTGAAGGTATCCTTCAATACCAGTGTTTCAGCCTCGAGTAAAGTATTAAACCTTTTCTCCATCTGATTCATTTCCCTGTTTTGGGATATAACATAGGCATCCATGTCCTCCAGCTTAGCTTCAATGGATATTAATCTGTTTTTCGTTTGGTTGTTGTCAGTCTGTATCGCCAAAATCCAAATGCATATCCCGACAATAAGAAAGGATGTTGTCCGATTTTTCTTGACGTCCGATGATATTTTGATCAGCAGTGCCGATATTCGACCTGGGGGTAACCATATCGCTAGCATAGCTGTATATACTACGAATAAGGCGATGATAATATACGGCTCGTACATGTTGAAAGGAAATCAATGCAAACAACCTACAAAATGAACAAAAACATACCGTATGAGTTTTAATGTTTTGATCATTGTTAAAAGATTGATTTTACTGCAAACTGCTTGTATTATATTTAAAAAGTAAAATAGGATAATTTCCATTGTATAAAAGTGGTACATGTATCTATGAACAGATATAACCTTTGGCCAGTCACATAAAACGACATGATATCATTACGAAAAATATAGTAATGAATATGTATGTTACTTATTTATATCATTATTGTTGCGAATTTCTTAAATTTATTTTTGTAATCCACACTCGCAAACATATGCCCCTCTGTCGGCTGTCCGTCTTTTCTGTGTCCTTCGTTAGCCTTTCCTCCAGAAACCACATACCTAGAATCGCAATTGACGCATTTGAAAATGGGAAGTGAATGTTTTAAAACCATTGCCTTTGCCTCTTTTAATATCATCGGGTCAAATATGATAAAAAATTGAAATGACTTCTTCTGAGGTATAGTCATGATATTTGACTTTTAGCTATAGCTTGCTGGGCAGAGGGCTATCACGTTTGTTCAAACAAACTGCCTTATAGTCGGCCTAATAAGTTAAAATAAAACCAGAAACTGAAGAGTCGCCAAAGAAATAACATGGTATACCCCTGCATAAATAATAGATGACACAATCCTAAACAGTACATATATGTCAACTCTGTGTCATCGAGAGGAACTGTTCCGTTGAACTATTTGATCCCTCCGGAGTCGTAGGATCCAGTCTGATCCCCTTATCTTATTATTATGCCCCACCCCTTACCCCCACCCGGACAACTTCTCCTCAATTTGTGAACCGATTGCAACGAAACTTTACAGATGTCATAACTACATCCCTGATAATGTGCATCCAGATAGTTTTTTCCATTCTGACCCACTTTTACGGAGCTATGGTTCTTTGTTGAAAAGTTCTTGTACAGACAAAATATTTTTTACATGTTCAAAAATAGAATACTAGTAACTTATTCAATTACAACGCAGACACTTGGATGGAAATTTATAACCCACCTTTCCGTGCGACTAAAACATAAAATAACAAACCGTACAATATAGAGGTAATAGTTATTACCTTCCCCCTCCCAAACCATTGGCAACCGTGTATTCGTGGTCTTATCAGTTAACCTTCCCCCTCCCAAACCAGTGGCTGTGTATTGCAAATGTGGGATTAGTAAATGAATGTTGTGCTAATTTTATATTTGTATTGTTATATCTATATTGAGTGATTTAATAAATGCAATGTAAATGGAATGCAATGTAAATGTAATTTAGATAACACTGGATTGCTTGATTCGACTGTTATTCCTTAATACATTGTGATAATTTTAGCTTTGTACTTTGTGATCAATACATTTGATGTAATTATAATGAGATATCGTATATTTTATTCAAAAATATTTAGTACTGATCGTGTCTTTGGAAATGTTTTGTAGATTCAACTGTATATTCTAGTTTCTTTTAAAATATTTTGTACTTCTTTTAATTGTCTATTTGTTATTTTATTTCCCTTTTTCAAACAAACACTAAAAATAACTAAATTTTGATGAATCAAATACATGTAAAAAGCTAAATCAAGATGTACGACATGGCCTCGTAACATATGACAAGTCAATGAACGCAGTTGAAATATAAGGCTGACTGTGATTCGTCTGCCTCTGTTATTCTGTATCAACACTTTTCTTTGTTCACCAAAACGTTTTGAATTTGCTAACACACTCCCACAGTAACGATTCATCTTAATGAGCATTATAAGGTAAAAATAGAATATGCCCATTTCGATCTTAAAATAGCTTTACAACTATAGGCCAGTAGTCGAGAAAATTTGAACATTGTTGATAACCAGTCAAAAGTTGACTAAATTGGCTAATAGGTTTACAGTGTATGTAATATTATGGTTTGTTATTTAAAGAATGTTTTTGTAAATATCGTGTTTCAAACACAATTATAGAATTTTGATTCACAATATTAAGTAATAATCTTGTCTTTGCAAATGGTTTGTAAATTCNACTTGTCTTTGCCAATGTTTTGTAAATTCATCTATATATTATAGTTTGTTTAGCAATATTTGACAGCTTTCGATTGTCCATTTGTCAATTTATTGTCATTTTACAAAAACTTTATTATAACTATATTTGGATATATCATGTGCGTGTAAAAAGCTACGACAAGTTGTAAGACATGGCCTGGTAACATATAACAAGTTAATGAACTTAGATGGAATATCAGGCTAACTTTATTTGGTCTGCTTTGGAATTCTATATCAACACAGTCATAGAATCTCATATTTATTGTCTGTTTAGCAGTAGCGCACAACAACAACTCAATCGCCTGCGATTCATTTCCTTCCGCGAATGAGAAAACGAAAGTGGAAGTGCATTATTATAGTACTGTGAAGCCGTTTGAAACGATTTTCATTATACAGCCTACTCAGGACAGATTGTGTCTATAAAGCCGTACTTTCGTTTAAGAATAGTGTAAAGAATTATATCTATGCTATTCTTCATATCTTTTTGTGGAAAGGACAGAAAAAATATCTCAATATTATATCATGAAGTAGTATTTTTCGTTTTTGTTCAAGAATGAATTAAATCGGATACTGTGCTATTCATAACAAATACTATGTTTATATAGAATAAAAGCCATTATTTGAAAATTTAGCAAATCTACATAGAAAGCCAAACAAAAACATATTTCACATTCGTCTGAATAACAACAGTAAATAACAAGAAGAATTTCTTGGTAAATAAATAAGCTAAATACTGAATACAACGACTGTACACTGTATATCAAAAACAAAGGTTGAATAATAAAATAATGAAATGAATTAGCATTCACATTCAAATATGAGTAGTTGAACACTCCAATAGGATAAATCATGCCAGTGTTACCTTTTTAACGTGTAAAACTGCAATATCAGGTATATAACTTGGCGAACGATTACAACGTCTTAGATGCAGTTTTACCTTACAGATTTACTGAAGGTACAATCTTGTATCTGAGCTGTCTATGTTATTGACAACAATTATAGGCTATATAGGCTATATATCGATTGTTTAATCCATACAATGTGTTTATTATTTACAAGTTATCCTGTTCGCTACTTTCTGTTCCGGGATTTCACAGTATTATCGGGTAATTAATCATTACCCGGCTATCATGTTTTTCCTGGCTAAATGGCCTATACGGCTATATAATACAATGAATTATATCTCCTGATGCCAGGCCAACTACTAGGGTACGATATGCCTGCTAAAGTATATGTGTAGCCATTCATGTACAACCAGACAGTTCTAACTTCGACCTGTATGAATATATGTAAGTCATTAATTATAAGCCGTACAAAGAGCACAGGTCAAACAATAAATGAAACGCAACATAGACAGAAGTAGGACAAAACTTTTAATAGAAAAAGTAATAGTAATAATGTATTCACGCTACGTTTATGACAAACAATATAGTTTTCTGTTTACATGTACCCTGTATATATGTGTATCACTGACTACACCATTACTCCACATACTCTATAAGAATAATCAAAATGTCGTTTGTATTTTAACATTTCACTAGAATACAAAGAATACCTACTTGCTTATACATGTAACAGGCAATGTAGAATTCTGAATCACTCCCATGTATCCTAAGGTTTCTGTTCATACTCTATCTGGCACTAACGAAACCGTTTCGTTATGTAAGCACTTGAAGGTCTAGGTGGCTCTTTTAGTTTTTCTTTCTATGAGAAACCAACGTGTACATGTCCAGTGATAATGGTGTTTTTTCGTCTGTCTACACTGGTATGCCTACTTTTTATGTGTCATCACGAGTAATCCTCTATGTACTAATATCATATAATGACACATGAAAGCGGTTACTACCAATATAAATATCTGTACATAAATATACTCTTCCTTGATAATTTTACTGCATAAGTGAAGTAATCATATTTTTTTTTTATCTAGAAATTTCGAATTCCGAAAATTCAATTACGGATTGTATACACAGTCCATTCCTCTTTAATGTAAGCAAGCCATATCTCGCTTCCGTCCCACTCAATAACACGTTTGTATTGAATTGATGTATACATAACACATTGAAGAACGTAATTGACTTTGTCTGTCGCATTAGTACACACACGGTCGTCCGAATTCATGCTGGAAAACAGACTCGCTCAGGTTTTATCTTGTTTTTGTTCATTATGTAAATATATGTGTTTCATGTTATTATGATATTTACAAACCGTTTATTCATGTTGCCAATACCCGTCTGTGTCTGCCCAGTAGTCTATCTATGTCCAATAAATACCTGCTATATCAAGTGTCCCTTTTTTATCATGAAATATTTGGTTTATGATTACGGATAAATCATCACA
>NW_018408467.1:6342-6883 GCF_002113885.1 Mizuhopecten yessoensis | reverse complement strand
CTGATCCAGTTTAACATCTCTTATAGTGTCTTCAAACAACATACATATCAAAAGAAGATCTGAATTCATCAAGATGCTGATTTTGTCAAATTTAACTGAAACAGATTGGGAAAGTCTTATTAATAGATATGACTGTAATGAATTTAACCACTTTTTATGTGCTAAAATAAACCAACTAATTGCTGATTGTATACCAAGCGTAAATGTAACAGTAAGACCAAATGATAAGAAGTGGATGACCAATGATATAAGAATTAAAATGAGACAAAGAAATAGAGCCCATTAAAAAAAGCTTAATGTAGTAATTCTGAGATTCACTGAAAAATTTGGAATAATACAATGAGTAAATTACATGAAGCTAAGAAAAAATACATAGCAAACTTACAAAACTCTCTGAGTTTCAAAACTATCCCTTCTCGCACATGGTGGAAAATTGCTAAAAATGTTTGTGATATCAATAATAAACCTAACACTATTCCTCCACTCAAACATGATAATTGATTTATTCAGCATCCATTTGACAAAGCAGAATGTTTGAATA
>NW_018408467.1:0-2087 GCF_002113885.1 Mizuhopecten yessoensis | reverse complement strand
GTAAGAAAGTGTATCGGCTGCCAGCTGTACGATTAATGGAATTTATAGGTTTTTACTCATCTTTTACATTCACATATATTATCAGAAAAGGGCTTCTACCAGGTGCCAGCTTTGCTCATGTCGTTGATATGACTGAAATGTTCGATATCTTCTCCCGCTTTCCTGTGTGTTCGTATCCAGGTATCCTTAGTCATATAATTATCTTATATTTACCATCTCATATTTGTCAATATGAAAAATATAAAAATAGCAGGCATTATATATCATACAAAAACGTCGAAAATGCAGACTTATGTACGTGTGACGATCGGCAGTCCACTGCAAGTAAAACGTTGCCTTTGTCAAACCTTTAAGTGGCTATGATTGCTGATTTGATGAAACACGAACAAAACACATTCATAATTGAGAATCTTGATTATTTAATGAACAATAGCTGATTTCATGATGTAAATATTGAAATGGAACAATGCATTTTGTTATTATCATACTGGTATGAATCGTTAGCGCAATGGTCGAGTGCAACAGCTGTTGTTACCACAATTGATTATCTGGCTGCTAGGATATTGTCAGCTGAGTGCTGTAGATCAGATCAAAGCTTTCAAATGTATCAATGTCAGTACAGATTCCAGTATATTACTGAGATATTGAGATAGATAAAAGAAAAATATATATGAAGGCGATGGAGAGTTCACGTGAGTTTTTTTACGTTATGCCAAGCCATGACCCTACCCAAGACACTGCTTTAAAAATAGCTCCACCTACATATGAACCAACTGTATTCACGGCAACATTAGTCACTTGGTTGATTACCCGTACTACCAAACTTGGCTTCCTAGCCACATCTCGCTGACGTTCATTTTCTCTTTCCTGATGGGACCGATAATCGTTTTATCGTATATCCTGAATACGATTATACATCTGATAAAGTGTATCTACGTCCTCCTTGAACTGGTCATTTTTGTCGTCTTGATCATTCACATAATCCTTAAGATGTCGAAATATAGCCTGACCGTTTTCAACTTTCCGTTCTATCGTTCTTTTACTTTCATCTAGATCTTGAAGTATTTTATCTGTTTCTCTCAACTTTCCCAATATTTTATTATTCTTTTTATCTAAATCAGTCTTCAACACAAGTATTTCTTTTTCAACTAAAGTATCCATTTGTTTCTTTATCTTCGCCATTTCTCTATTTGCAATTTCAGTGTTTTGTTCCATATCTGATAATTCTATAGTCAACGTTTCTATGTTTTCATCTGTGCTTCTTGCTTTCATCAACAGGTTCTCAACTTCAACCTCCAAGATTTTCGTGAAGACGTCCTTCAATACCAGTGTTTCAGCCTCGAGTAAAGTTTTAAACCTTTTCTCCATCTGATTCATTTCCCTGTTGTGGGATATAACTTAGGCATCCATGTCCTCCAGCTTAGCCTCTATGGATATTAATCTGTTTTTCGTTTGGTTGTTGTCAGTCTGTACCGCCGAAATCCAAATGCATATCCCGACAATAAGAAAGGATGTTGTCCGATTTTTCTTGACGTCCGATGATATTTTGATCAGCAGTGCTGATATCCGACCTGTGGGTAACCATATCGCTAGCATAGCTGTATATACGGCTCGTACATGTTGAAAGGAAACCAATGCACACAACCTACAAAATGAACAAAAACATACCGTATGAGTTTTAATGTTTTGATCATTGTTAAAAGGTTGATTTTACTGCAAACTGCTTGTATTATATTTAAAAAGTTAAATAGGGTAATGTCCATTGTATAAAAGTGGTACATGTATCTATGAACAGATAGAACCTTTGACCAGTCACATAGAACGACAATAATATCATTACGAAAAATATAGTATTGAATATGTATGGTACTTTTTTATATCATTACTGTTGCGAATTTCTTAAATTTATTTTTGTAATCCACACTCTCAAACATATGCCCCTCTGTCGGCTGTCCGTCCTTTCTGTGTCCGGCGTTAGCCTTTCCTCCAGAAACCGCATACCTAGAATCGTAATCGACGCATTTGAAAATGGGAAGTGAATGTTTTTAAACCATTGCCTTTCCCTCTTTTAATATCATCGGGTCAAA
>NW_018408466.1:5677-9172 GCF_002113885.1 Mizuhopecten yessoensis | reverse complement strand
GTATCGCTGAGTGTTTTTAGCTCACCGTCTCGAAGGGCATGTGAGTTTATGCCATGCCGCGGCGTCCGTCGTCCGTCCGTCCGTCAACTTTTTATTCAAGCGAATTCTTCTGAAGGTCCGAAAGTCCTACAGCCTTGAAAGTTGGCCAGTAACATCATGGGATGGAGCCCGACAAAGTTTAGGAATGACAATTACCTTGACCTACTTTCAAGGTCACAGGGGTCAAATAGGTCTAGCCCTTCAAACGACTTCTTCTGAATATCTGAAAGGTGTCAAGTCCTGCTCCTATTCCCCCACCATCATCCTGTGTTTAATTTCAACAACATTTGCACATGAATATGCCCTTGACCTACGGATACTTCCAATGTCACAGAGGTCAAATAACTGTAAACCTTCAACCGCTTCTAAATACCCAATCAATCTAACTTCACAATATTTGGCAAACAACTCCATGTAACAAAACAAACAGGTGAGCGATACAGGCCCGTCTGGGCCTCTTGTTGTCATATTCCCGAGTCCCTACGTGGGCACCAATGTAATAGAGTTCATTATCTGTTCAATGCCTCAAACAGGTGTCGAACCCGGGACCTCTGGCTTACTAGTCTTACGCTCTACCTAATAAGCTAAATCCCCCTAGCCGAGACGGTAGGAAACGGCTAGTATTTTACCAAAACAATACCATTGCTGGGCATAAAGATCCAGGTGAGCGATATGACATGGTCAATAGGATAAGAGGAAAATAACCATTCACCAACTCGGGGTGAAATGAGGGGGTATGCAACCCTCAATCAAAGAATCTTAAGTTCATGTTTGGTGGTGAGAAGTATCCCAACATGACGGAGAAACAATTTTAAGATCCTTAAGGATGTTAAATAGGGCTACGATAGTTTAATGCCTAAATAGTCAAAATAAAATCGCAATTCTTTCAGATGCAAAAAGCTGTGTTGAGTAAAGTCAGGAGAGCTAATTTTGTTCCTTATCAATAATTCATTCAATCTTCATTTCAAGTACATTGTCTCAGCCCTTTGTCTGTATTTGCATCAGTAATTGTATTTTTAATCCCTCAAATCTTCTAAACATCCAATATATCGTTGTGTACTGATATAGTTAGGTGTTTGAAATAGCTACTGTACGGATTCACCACAAGTAACATTACAAAAATTTGTTTTTCCGCCATCTTCTGTAATTCACCTACTACCACCAGTACAAAGGACCCTGAACAAACATGCTTCCAACATTTTCTAATCGTATGTATTTGCTGTTGTTTTCATTGTACGCCTACCTACCTACCGGTATATATGTCAATACACATGTACATTTAACTCTGTCCCACACGTGCCTACTGGTGTATTAAGTGCAAACCTGCTTACCAATAGAAATATATCTGCATCTACAATCCCCTACAATTAGAACTACCACTCCGCCTTGGATTATCATGTAATTTAAAAGAGTTTTCGAGTTCGTTAGGGAGAAGTTATGAGAACAGATATGCTTTGGAAGTTATTTTAAAAAGATGGTCCGAAATAATTGTTTACTTTTCTTATTTAATTTAAAGACGAAAATATTATACATTTTAACAAAATTCTCTGGAGTTTTCACTATACACCAACATACCAATAGAAATGTCAATTTTGCAATGCTTAAATATAAAATGAATTCGAACATCAGAACAACTATTTCTCACACAAAAAAAAGCAACAAATCCATTCTTAACTGGCAAACAAGATTTAATATCAGAACTGTAGTCCAATGACCCATACCTCTTACAGGAAATCGATCTTTTTCTTAAAGGGTAATATCGTGACAAACAACACTTCATTTGTTGTCTTGCACAATCAGTTATGTTTTCTTGCTTTTCCATATTCAGTGTCCATTCTAAATATCCAGTTTGACCACTCGATTTTTAGCTCGCCTGGCCCGAAGGGTCAAGTGAGCTTATGCCGTCGTCCGGCGTCAATATTTTACTTTAAACAACTTCTTCTTAATAACCAAAAGGCCTAGGATGATGATATTTGGTCAGAAGTAAACTAGGATAAAGGACTAGCAAGTTTGTTAAAATAATTGACATTCAACCATTCTCAAGGTCACAGGGGTCAAATATGTTTAACAACTTCTTCTGAATAACCAAAATGCCGATTGTGATGATATTTGGCAAGTAGCATGATGGGATACAGGGCTACTAAGGTTTGTTCAAATGAATGACCTTGACAAATATTCAAGGTCACAGGGGGTCAAATATGTTAAAAACCTTTAAACAACTTCTTCTCAATAACCAAAATATCTAGAACTATGCTATGTGGCCAGTAGCATGTTGGGATTAAGGGCTACCAAGTTTGTTCAAATGAATGACCTTGACAANACATATCGTGACAAACAACCCTTCATTTGTTGTCTGCACAATCAGTTATGTTTTCTTGCTTTTCCATATTCAGTGTCCATTCTAAATGTCAAGTTTGACCACTCGATTTTTAGCTCGCCTGGCCCGAAGGGTCAAGTGAGCTTATGCCATCGTCCGGCGTCAATATTTTACTTTAAACAACTTCTTCTTAATAACCAAAAGGCCTAGGATGATGATATTTGGTCAGAAGTAAACTAGGATGAAGGACTAGCAAGTTTGTTAAGATAATTGACCTTCACCCATTTTCAAGGTCACAGGGGTCAAATATGTTAAAAACTTTAAACAACTTCTTCTGAATAACCAAAATGCCGATTGTGATGATATTTGGCAAGTAGCATGCTGGGATGAAGGGCTACTAAGGTTTGTTCAAATGAATGACGTTGACAAATAATCAAGGTCACAGGCGGTCAAATATGTTTAAAACCTTTAAACATACTTCTTCTTAATAAGCAAAAGGCCAAGGGTAATGATATTTGGCCATTAACATGCTGAGATGAAGGACTACTGTTCAAATGAATGACCTTCGCCCATGTTCAAGGTCACAGTGGTCAATATATGTTTAAATCTTTAAATGACTCGTTCTGTATATTTTCCCAGAAGCATGCTGGGTTGGAAGACTATAACTCTGTTGAACCTTATGTCCTTGTTGGACATTCAATGTCACAAACGTCGTATGTTTAAATCTTTTAATGGGTTCTTATGAATCAAACACTGATGTTCTGCCTGTAGCTGTATTTTAGTCCACTTTTAAGATTACAAGTGTGAGATTAATACCAGGTGAGCGATTCAGGCCCATTAGGCCTCTTGTTTAATTTGTTACCACAATTTAATATTATAACTGTTGTCTAATGACGCTCACCTCTTGCAGGCAATAGTCATCTGCACAGAGTTAACAAGCTTGTATAATGCGTAAGTTACGTTATACTGTTCTTTCCCGTATTGATGTGCTTTCATTTTGCTTTCAATTCTATCCTTCCAATGTGTGGATGGAAGTGCAATTGGTGTTGACTAATGTTATACCAACTAGGATTTCCATCAGTGTTGCCCCCGAGCATCACATATTAGTCCTAGAAGGTATAATAATGACATGCTGTATC
>NW_018408466.1:0-2078 GCF_002113885.1 Mizuhopecten yessoensis | reverse complement strand
TCTTCATTTTGCCCTCTTGTAATCAGAAATACCATTACAGTTCACAAAAATGTGGATAAATACACATCAAACGAAACACTCAAGTCATGACACATGGTCTGAAACATGTACATGCAATGTAAATTTTACATTTCGATATACGTGTATGCGTAATCTGAGGTTGACAATGCGCGCAAACAACAAGTCTCCGAAAAAGATACAGCTTCATAAAACAAGGCGACACGACCTCGAACGTTCTATCAACCAATCGACGAGCCAGATGCAGTGAGTGACACGCTGAATCGAAACAACCGTTCGGTTGAAATTTGTGGGCGTGTTCGTTTTGAACACGGCTTGTTGACGCCGTAACGAGTTTGATAGTATTTCGTGGAACTGTGAGTAATGTATAGCATCGGTGTACAAACCGGACTTAACAGGACCCCATTTATATCATGTGAAGTTTTTAAAACTGTGTCATTGGTTGTTTTATTAAAGATCTCCACTATAAATGTCCGTAACGCCAGCCCACGGTATCATCTCAATATTGAGGGTAAAGTCATTCATTCTGAGGTTGCATGACTAGTCTATCGGTGTTAAACTTTAAAGAGTGTGTTGGTAAAATAGACACTAATTCTGAGGATATACGGCTAGCCTATCAGTGTAAAACTTTATATGAAGTCACAACGTAGTCTATAGGTAAGTACTGACATCTTATTTATTGTCTGTGTCCGGTAACCAATGTCCTGCTATAAGTGTAAACAGCCCTGATACCCCCGGATTCATCTGACTTACATCGCTGCCTGGTTATTTAGTAGAGAGGATAATTATGCTAATGAAATATTTATAGATTTGATAAACTTCTGTATATTTTTTCTCAATCGATTTACTGTTTTCTTTTATTTAGAAAATGCAAATAAATAAAATCGATCGATCGACGGAAAGAGTATCTACTGGGTAGGTTAATTGGGATGTCGATCTTCTACCCAACGATGAAGTTTGTCATCATATAAAAAGGGACAAGCTATTACCACCAGCCCAGTCGTATAGGTTTGTGTGGGGAACACAGTAGGCCCATGAGAAGGGTTGGAGCTGTATTGTCTAAATCAAACCATCAGCTCAGTCGTATATGTTTGTGTGGGGAACACAGTAGGCCCATGAGAAGGGTTGGAGCTGTATTGTCTAAATCAACCATCAGCTCAGTCGTATATGTTTGTGTGGGGAACACAGTAGGCCCAGGGGAAGGGTCGGGGCTGTATTGTCTAAATCAACCATCAGCATGTGTATGTACCTGACGTATAAAGAAATCGAAATCAGACTATCTCATATTTTCCCTACGTTTTCCTAAAAGCAGGCAACTAGGGATTAGCAAACTCAAATTAATCACATATTTCTTGCAATGTTTGCATATCATTTCGGCTTTACTTGTAAACGTTTTCTTTTAAAACAATACAGACACCAATCGGCTTTCTGTGGGCACCTGAGATAGTGTACAATTTATCGATGTATAGAGAAAAAAGTATATTGATCTTGTTAGGACTCGTTGAAATGATTTTCTAAACAATTATTGAAATCTATACTTCAGTCTTTAAAACTTTGATAATTATTGTTGTGAACTGGAGTTAACACTGAAGTACACTAGAGTTTACATCGAAGTGAAATAGAGTGCACTACAAGGTTTGGTCTAGTGCACTACCTTCTGTGTTACGTGTGCACTACAAAGTGCACTAGATACCAAGGTAAGTTTGTTCCCAACTGTAGGAAGACGATTATCTTTTCAGTATGTTTTAATTGGGATCAAATTAGCCTATACATATGCGTGTGAGGGTGTGGGGGTGTGGGTGTGTCCTGTGTGGGTGTGAGGGTGTGTGATGTGTGGGTGTTTGATGTGTGGGTGTGTGATGTGTGGGTGTGAGGGTGTGTGATGTGGGGGGTGTTATGTGTTGATGTGGGTGTTGTGTAATGAGAGGGTGTGTTATGTGTTGCTTTGAATGTTGTTTTATGTGAGGGTGTATTATTTATTGCTTTGGTGTTGTGTGATGTGAGGGGTGTTATGTGTTGATGTGGGTGTTGTGTAATGAGAGGGTGTGTTATGTGTTGCT